>NW_024080971.1:1750718-1765718 GCF_003009895.1 Hyaena hyaena
TCTGTGTAGAGATGTCAGGATAAAGAAAGTCATTTCTCCCATAACCTGAGAAAAGGAGGTACTATATACTAAACTCTTATGATAGAGTTTATAATAAACTCTATGACACTGTCAACATTTGGGGCTGAAATTTGGTTCACAGAGTATGACTAAAATGGCTTGGAAGTCTTGGTGGTGCACGTGTCACGAAAACACAATGATTGTCAGGTCATTTCTGGTGACGGAGTCCATTCTCCTGCCCTCCCAAACTCTGCACATGTTTCAAAGAGTGACTCCGAGTTTTAGCACACAAAACAAACAAATGAAAAAAATTAACCAGAAGGAAAATCTAGGACAAAGTATGAAAAACTAAAGTCTCATAGTGTCCCCAATCTCTGCACCCCCCAGATACTATGAAAAGACTCTTAAACCTTAAAAACGACTGGAAGCCTTCTGCTGGAATGATGCATCTGGTGGGCTCTTCAGGTAAGAGCTGGACCAAGACTATTTCATCAATGAATCGGAGTTTTGGAACCTCAGGACCAGGAGAGGGTTTATATTCTCCAGAAGAGTGAAACAACCAGAGCTGGGCATTAGCCATCTTTCTCTGAAAAGGACTACTGGATGGTAAAGACATAAGTTTTGTGGGCGACATTCTGTCTCTGTTGCACGTTCTTCTTCTTGTTCACAACTTTTTAAAAATATAGAAGCCGTTCTGAGCGGGGAGTCATAAAAAGGAGGCTGCGGGCCAGATTTGGCCCGTACATCCATAGTTTGCCAACCTCTGCTCTTAGCCAAACTTGAGGGCTAGCCGTTCTCCTGAATGCACTTTCATTCTTCACTAATCCTGTGTGCCCCACTGGATAAGCACACTCCTTGCTCTTGCTGGGTAGCTGGGATCGATTCACCCAAATTCAACCTGCGATGTCACACCATTCTGCAGATGCATTTAAGGCTGCCGGTGTCTACGAGATTAGAGCTAAACCATGCCCAGAGACGGTCAAGGACTAGGAAGGCTTCAGTTTTGTTCTGCCTTGATGGAGAGCTTTCTGGGAGGAAGCTTCCTGCCAGTAAATATTCAAATGTACAAGATGGAGGGGTCTGTACCTCCTTCACAAGACATCAAATGAGCCAGCTCGATACTTAGATTTAAAAAAATAAGCAGCATACCAGTCATCATGCCATGTTAACTAACTTCCCTTCAAGGCAGCCCCACGAATTATGTGCCACTGGCATCCGAGTTCAAGACAGGCTGATAGTGCTTAAAGTTTAACTTTTGCTACAATTACTGGGTGAGGTGGTAAGATAAATAGGGCCAAGCTTGGTGCCATTCTTGGACGGGCGATTATCCAAAAACAACAAGACATAAACTCTCCAATATTGCACAAAAGGAAGCTGGGGCACAGATAATCCACAGTTACTCCTGTTTCGTTCGAGAATGCATTACGTGATTGTTTTCTGCAGCAGGTTTATCTTTGTAATTAAGCTTTGCCGAAGCTAACATGGAAACTGGTCTGCGTTGCCCTGTGTTCCTGCGGATGGAGCATGTGAGAGAGGAGCCTGGGGGGAAACTATTGGGAAGCAGAGTTCAGGCAGGACGATGAGAACAGCACCGCTCCCCATGAGCACCGGCAAAGGCACTGTGAGATGCGGGTGATAATCAAAAGAGTGCTTCCAAGAACACTGCATCCTGGGAGAGACTGGCACTTGGCTAACAATAGAGGAAGCATCCAAAATCGCATCCGGGCTGCTTTGAGAAAGGACTGGGATTAAACACCCCAGTCCCATCTTCTGGTTTTGACTAAAAGATCTTTGTTCTGTCAGATAAATTCTATTTTGTGCTTCTAGAGTATTCTATTGGCCTCTCCTCCACAATTACCCTTTGCAAAACGAAGGATGAGCTGTATTTCAAAGCAACCTTAGGGCTTGTGAATGGCTTTGAAATGCCTTTTTCAAAACAGGTAAATAGTTTGGAGAAGGGCAGAAACAGATTCCAGAATGGCCCCAGGGGGCCTCTGGGAGCCCCCTCCGCCCATGCCAACGGCTAACTGCACTTGGAGGTAACATTCACGGTGGGGAGACTTAGGGTGGTGTCCAGGACTGGCCCTTGCAATGGCCCTGCTGAAAGGCACTTACAGGAGTCCACATGAAGATGATCTTGTATACCTTCAGGTCACCGAAAATGATACATCTTTGAAAATTGTCTCCATATTCAAGGAAACACGGGGTCCTTGAAACCAGAGCCTCTCCTCTTCTTCTACCTACTTCTGCTTCTGGTTGTTTCTCTGCCTTTAGCGCCACTCAAAACCCCACACGTGCTCTCAGTCAACATTATTATTACCTTTTACTAAAAGTCACTTCTAGAACAAGATTTTACTTTAAAATGTTATGGTGGCCCCCTCCCCCACCAAATAAAAAAGAGAAGTCGGGACTATGACCATAGAAAGACAAAAAAATTCGTATCCAAATGACTTGTGGGAAGTCAACCACACACATGAGCACATACAAAATCCCAGCGGAAAAGACTTTCCCCATGGAGACTGCCGCCATGTTGGGAAAACGCCTTACGAGAAAAGGTGGTATTGCTTTTGCAAAAATTACCAGCCAAGCCTGGGAAGGAAGGTAGTTGTCTGAATCAACTCTTTTCTGTCCTGAAAGGAGGGAGGTATGGTAGATTAAACAGAGGTCAATGTGTATCACAAATGCCAATGGTCTGGGTTGATGCAGGGCATACAGGAAGCTGTGTGGGAACAGGTACACCGACGTCCCTCAGTCTGTCCAGTTCCATACCATCTCCCAGGAAACCCACTTGCATGAGGGCCTCAAGGACAAATGTCCTCATTGTTTGGCTACCGTAGTCAACACAACAAAGAAAGTGAGCAGCAAGTATCATGACTAGTGCCAATGCAGTCAACAAATGTTTATGAATTTAAAAAATTAGTCCCTATAATCTCAGCAAGGGAGTTGCCACATCTCCAAGGGCACCGCTGAGATTTAGCTCTGCGCAGAGGGCCTTGGGAGAACACTGAAATGGGCACCCTCGAGATGTTCGCTGAGATAATTAAGCCACAGCAGAGCCACGAGGGTGGAAGTGGCCCCGCGTGGACGCCATCTGCATTCCTAGGGGCTCCACAATCACTGCTTAAAGCTTTGCACCATGCCCAGGATTTATTTAGAGGATGCAGAATGTCTTTATTCTAAAATCACAGAATTTCAGAGACAGAACAAAGCTCTGTGTTTAATTGTGTCGCTTTACAGGTGAGCGCAGTAGAGCCCCCAAAAGGCAGGTGTTGCCAGAATCAGACCCTCCGATCTCGTGCCCCCTGCACCATACCCCACCACCTCACCACTGCTTTTCTCATCTAGAACCCATGACTCCAGAATCCTAGAGCTGCTCTGGGCTGGTGTCACCTACAATGCCACACGCGGGGCAGGGCGGATCATCTTCTCTTTTTAAAACCAGTTTTGCATTGACTCTTTGTCCCAATTCTGACGAGAAATCTCTCCTCGCTCGTTTGTTTGTTTGCCTCCGTAGGGCCAGCAGGAAATGGTGCAATAGTTGAGCTACTGATAACGGCAACGAGGGACCTTTTACTTGGCTCTAGGAATTAATAAAAGCAAATACTTGTACGTCACTTACTTTGTGCTAATATAGTTGTGCGTATTCATGTCTTTCTCAAGACCACTCTGTGAGATAGTTGCTATTATTTTTCCCATTTTAGAGATGAGCAGACGGAGGCCCAGAGAGCAAGTAAGACATTTGCCAAGGTTGCCACACTAGAAAGTGGCAGAGCTGGGATTTGATCCCGGGAACCAGTTCTGGGCTGCATGCTCTTAGTTTGGCTCTACTCTATCATTACTTCAGGACCACTGACGTGGCAACGACTCCCCAAAAGATTTCCTTTTTCAGATTTCAAGGTGATGCTTTTATATAAAATAATGCACATTTTGTTTCCTGCCTGAGAATAGAGACCAGAGCTTTCTTGCTGCAGTTATCATTTTTATAGGCTCAAATCCAAGACTAAGGCCATGTCTTCGTGATCTCAAACACTCCCATGCTTCATCTCCAAAATCACTGACATTTGGACAGTATGGTGGATCTGCCCATTTTTTATTGGGCTGGGATATGCCCTGTAGACACACTCAGATCTGCCAGAATGCTTGCCAAGAGGCTCATAAATTGGTCTCATGGGATCATTTTAACCAAAAAGTGCTGACTGAGAAGCTACTCAAGAAATCCAACTTCTGAGGATCGACTTTTGGGACAATCCAAACAAATCCCGCTGGGCATGTATGAGAGAGTTATAATCACCAAAGCGTGGTGTGGCTGCCCACAGCTGGATTTCTGTCCCCTCGTCTGGTAACTGCGCTGTCCCTCACGAAGACCTAGTCACGCCAGAAGCGCATTACCCAAGGGCAGCTAAAATGATCAGGGGCAGCCCACTTACTGTATGAGATTAGACTTTTAAAAAGGATTAGAGCCCCTTAATCTGGAGAGATGAAGATTAAGAGGGAGGAATGATCAAAGTCTACAAAATGAGAAAGGAAATGGAGAATATGGCCACAGTTCTGTTCACAAATCCCAGGGTATTATAACAAGGGATATCCCTTTGGAGTTCCAGGGAAATCACTTTAAGAGCCATAAAAAGAAGATACAATTTTCACAGCAGGTAATAAATTTAGAGAATTATTATCTTGAGGGGTGGTATACTCTGAGAACGCAGTTAGGTTTAAAAGGAAGGTTTAAATAAACCCATGCGTGATAAAACCATAATGAGCTAATACTGGAAGGTTGGGGATGTTCTGGGGACATCCTGAGCCTTTTGAAAATGATTCCACCAGCGACGGGTACCAGCCTCTCCTGACGGGCTCCCCGCCTGGGGCTGGGTGGCTTCCTGATCTGACCACCTCTCCCTTCACTTGCCAGCCAGGTTATTCCTAAAATTCAGAATGGGGCTCAGTGACTGGAAAGCTTAAGGACCTGGCACAATATGACAACTCATTCCTTGGAGGGAGTTCTCTTTATTCCTTACTGATGTCTTTGTCCTAGTGTCTGACTGTGATTCCCATAAAAATATGAACTTAATCCTTAAAACAAACCAAAAAAATCTGTTTTACTCAAAGATAGAGACATTAAAACATCTTATGTTGCAGTAGTTGGGGGATAAAAACTGGTTAAACTCTCCCCTGGGGAGGCTACTCATTGTACGCTAACACAGACCAATTAATTCAAATTTAAGGGGGGAATTAAACACCTCGATTACGCAGCACCCTTCACAGCCCAAGATATTAAACTCTGAAATTTACTGCAATGAATAGAGAAGCCTGCACCTCTGAACGAACGCTATGGCTCTGTGAAATATACAGAACACAACTTAAGAGAAAAGTTTTAGCTCCTTTCCCAAAGAGCCAAGTGTTAGTCACTTTAAATATCTAATAATAGGTCATTGTTGGGGGCTGGGGAGGTTAGGGCCACAGAAAGAGGCAGGGGGGTTTGGTAGGGGGTAGAGTGGAGATGAAGATTCCATTCAGAGAAAAGGAACCTTCAGACAACTGTAACATGCACAGTGAAGCGTGAAGAATCTTTTCTGTACTCACATTTGAGACTGCTTTCTGAAAATTGGTAAAATGTGGCAATGTGTAGAAGCAAATAAAGGAACTAAGGGGAGGAAAGGGGTGGGGACGGAGGAGAAAGGCGTCTGTCCAACAAGCAATATCTAAGAACTCCCAATCCCAACCCTCTCTACTGTCATAAACTGGAGGCTGTCCCTTGCCATCTATTCGAATTCCAAGTTTGAAAATGTTAGTCCTCACGCGGGGGAAGCCATTCGAAGTCACTGTTCACTTGGGGAATGGAAGAGTGGGAAGGTGGCAAGGGGTGGGGATGGGTTAAGGGGTAGAGTCACCCCGTTTCTCGGTGTAGACTTCAGAGTGATTTGGGCAAGAAAACTGGGACATCTGGAGTTCAGAAGTCGAGGGAAATGGGGAAGAACCGGGAAGATGAATACATGATCATCAGCTACACAAAAGAACGGAGCAAAAAGAAGCCTGGATTTGGGCACTCGCGTCTGGCAAGGAGGCCGGCAGCAGGGCTAATGAAGCATTTGTGGTGTGGGACGTTTGCCAGCACAACAAAGAAGATGTGCTTGGGCTCTGCAGATGTGCCAGGGCCCCCAGAGCAAAATAATGACATAATCACCATCAGTGTCACAGACCAGACTGTACACAAGGTGACAGGGGAGGGGGGGCCTGTAATACACACACAGGGACCACTCGCCACAGCCCATGGCGGCTGCTGCCCCCGGGCTGGGGACGCAGGCAGAGCTACCCACCTATCTGTCTCTGGCTGGATCTTAAATCCGAAGGTCGGGTTCAGCCCCACCATTTGGTGGGTGTCTCTCATGCCACCCAAGTGACTCCTGAAGAGGTACCAGAAATCTGAAAAGCTGGAGAGAGCTTTAGACTGGTGGAAAAGAGCCGCATAAAAGGAAGCAGGAGAAGGGGGGACAGGAAGGAAAACTCCCCCACCTTCTGCTAAGTTCTGTGCTCAAACTTTCGCGAACCTGACCCTGGCCATGCCACCTGAGGTACAATATTCTCATGGATGGCGATGTTACATGCTGTCAAGAAAAGGCGAGAAAGTGTGTGGGGGAGCTGAGGTGGGGGACACCAACTCGCAGCGAAGGGTCCCCCTTGGTGTGAGCGCAAGAGCATCACTCGGGCAGGAGGAAACGGCCCCTGCCCATTTGAAATGAGGTCTCTTCAGAGGGCTCGGCACCTGCCTGTGGCTCCCGCTTGCTAAGGTGGGTGTGTTAGTACAGCTGTCTAGCTTTTAAGTGACTTTTGTCAGTTTGAAAGTGAAAGTCTGTTTGAGGAGCTGCTGGAACAATAGCCCAGAGCCCGGAAGAAGAGCTCGCGGCACAAAGGACTCAGACGACACTCGTGTCCCTTTTCACTGCCTCTGATGAAAGATTCATAAGAATAACTTTAATTTTTTATGACCCCCTTTTTGGTATGACTATATTAGTTGTGTCAACTTCCATACACAGGTTCTTTTTAAATACCCAAAGGTCCGTTGGTGGAAGTTGTTCAAGGAGCTACGGGGGCCGATGCCCTTATGGGTCCCTTCCTCCAGGACAGACTGCTCTGAGACACACAGATTTCCTTTCTATACAGTTCCCTTCAGCCTCGACGTCACTGCAAACACTAGGGCGAGGTGATCCGAAAGCTTTCTAACGTGCCAATTCAGCCTCTCTTTGGAAGAACAATTATATTTGTTTTTCTTGGCTTCACCCTATTTAACAGGAACAGAAGTATAATAATCATTAATGACCCTCCTTCTCCTTTACTTCTCAGATAGCTGTCTCCACGTTGCATCTTTACTTTGTGTCTCAGCCAAAAGCAGGGTGGGGGGGAGGCGTTGGGGGACGGGGCCACACAGATTGTACGTATTTTATATCATGTTACCAAATAGCCCCCAAGATTGGCTTAAGGCAACCTTGAAGGTGACACAGTATTTCTGAACCAGAATTATCTACTTTCAAGAACCAAAGCCCTATGCTTCCCCAAAAAGGATGTTGGCAAAAATATCCGATGCTTGCAAATTTGCAGAGATTCTTAAGAGAAATGAGTGGAGGGGCACTATATTTTCCTGCCCCACGGCTGAAAAGAGAACCAAACAATTACGGTGAAATAAAATCCGGGGAGTGGGAAGATGAGGAAATTTGCTTTCAAATACTCTCCACCGTGTGTAAAGGGATCACCAACTTCCGAACACACTTTAGGTTGCTCAATGAGTCTGTTTAATCTAGACGGAATAAACAGGCTCGCTTCCAAAAGGCTGTTAGAACTTCTTCAGACGGTTCATCTCTGGCGGGCCCAACACAACGCCAGCATCCCACCCAGAGCTCCGACCACCACCAGCCGCTCGCTCTCTGCAGAGAACCTGCCCCCTTTCCCCTCCTGATAACCCTTTGTGGGACGAAGAAAAAGAGCAGAGCAGGGAGGGGGAAGTGAATGGCAGACAATAGGCATCACTCCGCGCACTGTCTCTGAACTTCGCTCATCTCTGAAGGACAATTAATTATGAAGGCCTTAGGGGTAGGTCGAAGCAAGGGAAAACCCACTACCATGTCTGCAACGCGGCTGCCACCTCTGTGTTTGCTAAATGGCTTCTCCTGTTGGGGTACAGCCACCGAGAGAGCCAATAGATCATGGGGGGGGGCGGGGAGGGAGGAAAGCAAAAGATTTTTTTTTGTGTGTGCGTCTGCCCTTGTATAATTCTATTCTCACTGTGAACTCATCCATACACAAAACACAAGGACAATTTTTTTTTTTTTTAAAGAGAGAAAAGCCACAGGGTGTGTTGCAGCAGAAACGGCCTCTCGGTGGTGTGTTAAAAAGGATGGTCTTTTCACCAAATCATTTCACAGAGGCAAAACAGACAAACACAAAGGGCTGAGGCTTTTTCTCCGACATTAAATGGAGTAACTGGTAAGGTCAGACATATGATACCTAAAGACATGAATCTGTGAACTCTTGAAGTCAAAAGGCCTCTCTGTGCTGAGGAACAATCTTTCAAAGGAAATAGATCATAGAACTCCACTGAATCCGCTTTAAACTTTATGAAGCAGGAGGAGAAAAAGTTCTAAGTAGGGAAGCTTGACAGAAGGGCCTTGAACTATTTTCTGAAGGAAAGATGAGACCCTCCCTAGGCTGCCACAAAACATTTTTTTTTTCTAAAGGCTCCTCTGAACTTTGATATGTGCCAAGACACTGCCATTGAAAACTGTATAATTATGTGCTATCGCCACTGTAGAAAATGCTTTGTTCACCCCAACAAAGGACAATAAGCAAAGTAAAGCGACGTTACACTGTATCTTTTTCTTTAAGAATGTTGAGAAAGGTCATGGAATGCTATAACTAATAAAGCTGTTGAGTAAGGAGGTTTTAAAGCTGATCTTACTGGGCTCGAATGTAACCCAATGACAAAAAAGACGCAGGGAGCTAAAAATGCAACGACATTACCAAACAGATGAGAAATCAATGGGCCCGCTTCATTATACTGATCAACACCTTGAATCCCTAAAGGACACACGGTGCAGAACGGAAGCTCTGGTCCGCACACAATCCCGCCTCTGCCCTACCTGCCCCCCCAACCCCAGCTCTTCAAGCCCACCTTGAAGCCCGGCGTCTTTACCGGTCTCTCCTTCCCTGTTCAGGCCATCATTCCGTACAGGAATGCGTTCCCAGACAGCCGTGTGTGTACGTATATTTAGAGAACATTCATTTAGTCTCTTAAAAGATCAATTTGGCTTGTCAGTGGCGGGACTGGCAGGGGAAGAAATGCTAAGAGTCTCTTTCCCTCCTCGCCACCCACCGAGGGCGTGTGTCATGTGATCATTCAAACGGCTCGGCGGCTCTGGGGCCAAAAGACTGCAAGAGCAGTAAAAGGTTTTCACTCATGTGCCAGTTTTCCAAGCGATCGCTCATATTTAAGTATCTATTTGGAGCAGAGGGAAGCGCTTTCTCAATCCACCTGTCCTCATTTTTCTTTAAAGAGATGACAACGTGAATGAGAGATTTCCAAATATGTTAAATCTCCCTCAATGTGTGTTGGGTGGGGAGCGGGTGGGTTGGCCATGGGGCATGCCGGGTGGAGAGAGTGTATTCAGCACGTGTGTTTCAGAGGGTGTGTGCCTGGGGCTGTGTGTGTGTGTGTGTGTGTGTGTGTGTGTGTTTGTGTGTGTGTGTGCGCGCGCGCGCCTGTGTGTGTGAGGGGTGCTGCTTTTCAATTTTCTCTTGAAGCAGAAGGCGAGACAACCCAGAAGCGGGTCTGCGGAAGCACCCTCCTTGCCTGTCATGTGACACCAAGAAAAACGTCGAAGCCCAGGCTCTGTGGTGGAGCATCTGCCTGGCGGGATATCAGTGCCTTGGGAAATGGTACGTACAAGCCTGCTAATCAGCGAATCAGGTTCCCCATTCTGTTTATTTCTAAGCCTTCCATCCTGGGCCCTTAGTGAGGGCCAGTGGAGGCCGGTGTGTCTCACAGGGCACGTGGACCCTGCCCACAGATAAATGGCTGCCATCAGTAGGCCCATGGGGAACGCAGGCCGACCGCCGAAGGGGCCGAGCTACCCTCTGGCGCTGGACAAAGCCAGAAAGCGCTCAGTGAGGCCTTGGAGATCGGCAGCCATCGTTCCCTCCCTTCCTGCCCAAGTGGTGAGGGAAACCAAAAAGTAATAAAATCCAGCTCGTATGCCCCTAAAGTCAGAAGTATCAGCACGATTTAAAAACTGGGAAGGAATCCCAACCCTCCCATCCCTCCCCATAAAAAAAAATGTTGGAACCCCTTCAAAGTGAAGTGCGAATGGAGCACGGAAATACATCCCATAACACCTGGAAAGACAAATTTATTGTTGCCAATCTCATTAAACGTGAGAAGTAGGAGTGAAACAAGCAGCCTGTAATTAAACACCCCTCTCCTGCACCCCTTCACAAACTCACCTTCAGAAGCGAGACGCCCCACCTCGGGCGAGGTGGCCAACTTGCTCCCCTTCAGCCCAAGCGGACGGGGCGCTGGTGCCCCTCCCCCTCGGTGTCTTGTCCCGCTTCCCCTGGGTCTTCTCAAGCTCTCACCACACTGAGCCTGGTGCTGTGCCAAGAATCTTGGCCATTGTGTAAACTGATACAAAAGGCAGAGCAAGCTCTCCTGTCACTTAGAAGGCCCTGACTCATAAAGGCCAGGAAACGCAGGGTCTAGAGGAGGAGAGAGATTCAGGCCACTCCCTCCTCGAGAGTGATAAAGCTTCCCCATCTGCTTCATTTTCCTGTAGGCCAGGGGTCAGCAACCACTCTGGCCTTGAGAGCCAGGAGCAGCAGGGGTGGGAGGGGGAGGGTGCTGAGCAGTGACAGAGGTGCCACCAGCCAGCTTGTGACAGAGGCGGACACAGGCGGAGCAGAAAGCTGAAGAAAGACAAGCAGCAGAAGGGAAAGAAGGAAGGAGAGAGTCCTAGTGAAGGAGGGAAAGCCTCAGCCTCGTTCTCCCTCACCCCCCTCTCTCCCTGCCTCTACCTGTTCCCACTAGTTCAGACTTACTTTAAAAACAGTAGAAAGCTTTAGGCAAACTAAACTTTTTCTCACATGGATATCTCTATCATTATTCTCGCTCACATTAAATCAGTTAATATTGGTAAGACAGTTAGAAGAACGCTCGGGACATAATCAATAAACGTTAGCTATCTTGTTATTGTTAACAAACCACAGATTGAGAGATTTTAAGATGTAATCAATAAGCTGTTTTATTACTTGACCAGCTAATACTCAGTTGGGTTAATATATTCCTTTAAATTGATCGGATCTTTGGGCATCGGGTAGACAAAACTTCGAAGTCCCTCTACTCTGCTTCACCTCCATTTAAAAATTAGAAAAGAGGGGCGCCTGGGTGGCTCAGTCAGTAAAGCTTCTCTGACTCTTGATTTCATCTCGGGTCACAGTCTCGCAGCTCATGAGTTCAAGTCCCACATCAGGCTCTGTACTGACAGTGTGGAGCCTACTTGGGATTCTCTCTTTCTCCTTCTCTCTGCCCCTCCCCGGCTCATGCTCTCTCCCTCTCTATTAAAAAAAGAAAGAAAGAAAGAAAGAAAAAAGAAAAAAAAATGGAAAAGAAACAAGGCATCCTGTTTCCTACATGGCCATCCTCTTCATTTGCTCCTATTAGATTACGAATTCACTTTGCTTGATCTTAAGAGGAGAGACTTACATAAAAAGGGCAAGCAGTGCACAGAGTATCTGTTGAGATATACAGCGTGACGTGCTGGGTCTACTTGAGGCTCATGGCCACGGCCCATGGTGGTAAATCTACACTGATAAGACCAGTGGCTTTTTAAGCATGTCGCTTAAGCATGGACCTCCGTGCACGAGTGCACAGAAAAGAAGGGGCTGTCCTATCTGAAGCTCTAGTTAGTAGGTGCGCCAAGCTGGGTGGCTAAATTAAAAGCTATTTAGTGATCGTATGTAGCGGTGGGTATGCGTATGTGCATACGTGCAGGGGAGAGGACAGGTCAGAATCCATGCTCCTGGCATTTCTTCTTACCACATTTCTGGAAAGATCCTAGTTTTTACTGAAGAAGGAAAAGACCCAGAATAGACCAAGAACTTGTCTGAAGTCACATGAGAAGTGACAAAACTGCTCCCTGGGCCCCATACTCCTTGCGCTGAAGCAGTCTTAAAATAGACACTGCAGATAAAGGAGAGGTGGCCTGGCTGGAAGTGGATATGATTCACAAAGGGAGAAATATCAGATGTTAATCATATTAAAGGAGGATTTAGATGATGCTAAATGGAGCAGCTTGCCGAGTATCTCTTGATGCCAGCCACCCCTGTTTGTGTCATTCTGGTCCCTGTGCCGTGAGCAGGGGATTAAATTCCACCCAGGTAAGGGTTAGAAAGCCCTAAAAATCCTACTGTGCTCTGTAAGGATTTGTCCCCTCGAGACTAGCACACAGCAAAAACACGGAACTCATCGCACAAACCTTGGGCAATTCTTTCATGAAGGCTGACGCACAGTGCCAAACAAATATTTGCCGTAATCAGCCGTAAAGAGTTCACTAGCACACAGTTGAATTGTCTCTAGGTCAAGTGTAGAGCAACAGATTTACCAGAAAGGGGGAGAAAAAGAAATGAAACTCTTAATAAGATTTCTTTAAGATATTTAGCCAGAGTCCTACTTGTCAGTTTTCAAAGAAATTCCGCCAGGGTGTCCCATCAGGCCTGTCAACCAGAGCTCTCTTACTACACACGTTAAACACAGAGACTTTAAAATAGTGAAGCAATGCCAGGAGGATCCCCACTGTTAATGTATTCAGCCAAAGAAAAACCTGTTCATAACACATTTGGCAAGAAAAACGCACCAGTCTGGGACGGCAAGAGTACATCGGTGGCTTCTGGTATAACTTCCAAGGAAAGTCCCAAGGTTCAAACTTCCAAGGGAAAACCATGACTTCCTCACGGCTAAGCTTCAAACTTTGGTGCCTGGTAAGCCACCCTCACTGATCTGCACTGCTAAAAGCAGTGTGGGAAGGGCCCCCAAAGGAATGGGCAGATGGGGCGGGAGGTGGTGGGCAGGGAAGGACAAATTCTTTTATTGGCAGGGCTAGACCAAGATGCCCTTCTCTTCTTCGGAAGTTGCAGACTTCCTGGGTGTTTCTGGATGCCTATCTATGTGAGGAAAACAAGACTATTAACATAAGGTTCTGGTAGGATCAAGTGTGGGAGAAAAACAAATTTCTGTCCTCAAGATGACAACAGGAAAGGGACCAGTTTTGTCAGGCCATGGCCTGTCTACACTCACCATCGGGGGGTTCGGCCTGAAAAACCCTTGCCACGTCCCCACCTCCAGCTATTGTTGCCTGAGCCAGCAGGGCTCAGCAAAATGCCTTTGTGGGGACTGGGAGATTCGCTAGTGTTGTCTCATGGAAAGTCATCACGTTGCAATGAAAAGTGTTTGCTGAGGCACCACATTAGCCAGTAAAGAAACGCCTTACTCATAGCCACACATCTTTCACTGTTGCATAGCTATTGCTTTCTGGGACTCGTCTATACTGCTTTGCGTGTATCTAGAATACGCATGTTGTAGATGTGTGTGTGTGTGTGTAACAGAGTATGAACGAAGAGCAGCATGCTTGCGAAGCTACACATATACAGAATAAACACACTAGGTTCTGTCCCCAAAGAACAAAAACAGAAACAAAAACAAAAACAAATGATGTTGATTACTCTCTCATAATACTTGCTTGGTAAATTCTCGTACCATGTCTTTCCTGAAGGCAATAAATGCGGATTAAAGGAGAAACCACGGAATCACTCCCCCGTCAACTTTTCCAGATTTTTTCTAGAAAACAACTTTTACAGCTATCCTAGCACACAGCGTAGGTCAGCCCAAGTGACATGCCAGACCCTAAATAGCAAAAAAGGCCTAGTAGAGTGGGGACCTCTTCTCTGGAAAGGAATCACTGTGTGTGGGTTCCTTGCTGCCGTTTTCTTTGAATTCTCCAGTTCCCTCTTTCTGTGGCCAATGGGTCTTCATGCAAAGCGGCCAAGCTGGGGAATGGGAAAGGAAGTAGAGGTGGGTCAGCTCCCCGGGACCCAGATGGGAACCACAGAAGGGGCTCCTCACTGCTGCTCTACCTCTTACCCTAGCAGGGCACGCTTGTGTGAGATAACGAGGCTAACACAGATGTGGGGGCCCTGCTAAAGAAATCAAATTTCTTAAAAAAAGAAAAGGGAAACGACCAAACAATAAAGATGAGTTCCTACCTCAAAGTCATTTGCTTTATTGTAGTGCATGTTCAGAGCCCTGTACAGCTCACAGTCTCTGGTTATAGACAGCTCTTCAGTACTGGTGACTCCATCGTTGATGGCTTGACGTGCATACTTCTCCATCTGAATGTAGTAAAACTCGCGGAAATTGCTAAACCACTTGATGAGCTGAGAGGTAATGCATCTGTTGAACTGTCAAATTTAAATGTTGAAAAGGATAAGAACATCACCATTTTATTCATTTATTCTTTAAGCATTTTGAAGTATTTTTAAAGGTCTCCTCTCCTCCTCGCTTGGATGGGTGTGTTTTTGATTTCACCAAAATGGTGGCAAGAGGAGTGAAAGCAGTACTACATTTATAAGGGATCATAAAACCCATCAACAGTGGAAATCACATCCCAACCCTCCACATTTCAAATGGAAAACTAGCATTCTCAATCTGATTTCCTTTAAGCTGAAGATCTTAATTTAAACATTGTTCTTTATCTTTCAGTGGAACAAACTACATGTGTGTACTGCTTATGGAAATTCATTCAAACCACATAACCCTGGAAAGAGTTGTTACTTTCAAGTACAGCTTCCCCTGCTTTTCAAAAGTTTAGGTTCCACCATCTTGCTTTTACGAAAAGATCTACATTAATGCCTGGTTTCGCGAACAGAAAGAAATCCAAAGAGGATTTTTACTTTTCAGAAAGAAAGGGA
>NW_024080971.1:1770718-1948734 GCF_003009895.1 Hyaena hyaena
AGTTGATACACAATTCAAAAGCGAACAGGAGGGAAAACAGAACTTTTCTTATAAGGCCAAATAAAACATCAGCGAAGGAAACTGAAATGAGTTGGCCTGCAAAAGGGGGCCGACGCGGCAAATGGGCATCGAGCACAGAACACACTGCACGGAGGGGACACTGGAGCGACAGGCCTGTTTTGGCAGCTCCTGAGTTCTCAGTGGCAGAAATAAGAACTTGTACATATGGGGGTGGGCAGCAGGGGGCGGGGAAAGCACCCAACCCCAATAAACTAATCTCAGCTAATGTAATGTTTATCAAATTCCTCAGATAATGATACCATGTGTGTCATTATCATCATCAAAACCCAATCTATGTTTTAAAAAGTTGCAGATGATTAACACAACATCAAGTTGTTGCAAACAATTACTTAAAACCCCCACACAGACGCAGACGCGCGCGCGTACACACACGCACACAGAACCGGGAGGTCCCCATATTCTGTAGAATGAGGGAGGCTGCAGCTGTAGGCCGACAGCTTTCATATCCTCATTTGAATAATGTGTCCTGAATCTGTCACTTTATTCATTCTCCTTATGCTCAGTGTACTCTACATCAACAACAAATTAAGTTGTAAATAAGAGACAATCATCACTTTTGTTTTTAAGCAGCTACTGCGTAGAGAATTTCAATGTACGCTCCTTTCGACAGGGGGAAAAAGAGGTGCTAGAGTTTGCTTTCATAAGCACAAATATGGGGAAACCAACAGAAATGAAAACAGAAACAGTTTACTGTTGCTCAAGGGAGGAGGAAGAAAACAACAGCAAAACATTCTCTAAAGCACACCCATCCAGGACCGGCTGCAATTTCTTCTAAGGGGTTGCTAAGACAAGAAGCTAAGTTTCCCAGATCAGACTGGAGACCCATGTGACTTCATACCCATCTTTTGGTCTTAAGGGGCATCTTTGCCCGGGACAGCTTTAGACAAAATTACAAGTGCATTAAATCAATTATAACACAGGTGTATTCATGAGTTGATTCCACATTCATCTCTGTTACCTTCCCAGAGTTCAAATCACTCCCACGTGCACAGACATTGAAAAATTACTAATGAAAAATGTCCTTACCTTTACGTCGGAGAAGTAGGTCTTCAGCATATTTGAGCTGGGATAACGGGTATAAAAGAACATGAGCTTTGCTTTCTTCAAGTGATTGGGTGACAATCCTTCCTGCATGTAGGATGCATTCAGTTAAGGAGAAAATTTCTTTAAACGCAAGCACCTACCACCCGCCGCCTCCCCTGCCACCACCCCCCCCCCGCCCCACCCAAAGAATCTGGAGCAGCCATGAGAATTCTGGAAGGTAAAGGGCGCTGGCCACGAATCCCTCACTACCTTGCTGTGCTTGCTCAGAATGACCATTGTTTGTTAGAGAATGTCAAGGGTAATGGTGTAGTTGCAGAATCATGGCTATCCATGGTGAGGATGGCAAAACATCCGCCCTGTTTGAGGTCCTTATGTTACCTATACGTTCACTTGTTGCTAAGGAGACAAATGTACCCAACGTGTATTCTACAACTCTTATCGTGACAATTTTTTTTCTTCTTCGCAACCACAGTTCTGTTTGCTCTTCTCCCCACACTCTGCAGTTTACAGCAAATTATTATCCTAATGTGCGTGAAAATATAAAATGCATTATTTTGAACACTGTTAGGCAAGCTTCACATTTTACCTTTTAGCGCTAATCTAAGGGAGCATCTTGACTCACTTTCTTCCTATCTTACTCTTATATCCTTTTAATTGTTTCCTTTTAAATAAGAGCTAAAACTTGGGAGGGGTCGTTTTGGCACAGAGAGAGCAGGGAGGGAGGGGGGTGTCGCTTTTGTTAAAGCAACGATCCAAAACCAAATACGATTTGCCTCTCCTGGATTTATAGTTAACTCCTTTGAGAGTGGCCCAGTGGTCGGGGCTAACAAATCAATAAACGCGGGTTAGCAGATCAATAAATGGCCACTTACCCAAAATAAGAAGGCCTATTTATCTGGAAACATCATTACCTTTTAGATCTGTAAACAGCAGCAACTAAAACAGTTCCCAAGAGAATGTGAGGCTAACCATAACAGTCCAGGCTTCCTGATTCTCCCCCAGATTCTTGGCACTCCCCAGCAGACTCGGAGCTGGGATGGCTCTGGTCACATCTGTGCCGCAGCCTGGCCCTGCCATTTCCTCAGCAAATTAATGGCTTTATAATTTATCAGAAATGAAGATGCACGTGGAGAAAATCAATGTGGTCCCCCACAAGGTCAATTAAGGGTCCTTCCTAGAAGCTTCTCTAAGGATTTTCTCTTAAAAGAGAGTCTGGGAAAAATAAGGAAGGAAAGAAAATAAAATATGCACTTGTGTGTGCATGCCCACACATGCGCACACACACACGCACACACATTTTACTACCCAACAAAAACGCCACACCTTGTGAGAAAAAGGTCGAACACACACACATATTTGGGAAAAGTCAAGGTTTCCAAATGACCTCCATCAAGAACAGCGTGACCAATCTTAGGATGAGAGAGAAACCAGGAAGTGAGTAGAGAAGCATAATCAAATTAATACCGATAAGCTCTTGACTACTTACAACAGGGCGCTTAACCAAATATTCTACAGAGGATTTGGTCAATTAGCATCCCCTTTAACGTCATGCAATTTTGAAAAGATCACCTTGGTTTGTAAAGAGAAATGTGAAATATTGTGCCCCCCCCGCCCCCAGCCGGCCTTCTGCCCCCGCGGAAGAATAAACACTGAAGGAAGAAATTTTGATTTTATATCTGTAAGCCAAAGCAGCTTAACCGAACTTGTGTTTTTGTTTCAGATCCTTAATGATCACAAAGACGATAATTTATGACTGACATACTTCTTGCGCCAAGGAAAGAGCTGAAAGGCCCTCCAGTAACCTCCATTAGACAGATAGACAAGGCTAAAGGAGCCCAGCACACTTCAGGACCATCTGTCCAAATGGATAAGTGAAATAATAGTTGCAAGCTGTCTCCTATTGCCTGATGATAAGAGTTTCAGGCAAGTCCAAACTTTAGCAAACAGTCTCAGATCTGGGTTCTAATCTTTTCTTCAGATGGCTAGATTAAAAAACCACCTTGCACACCGCAATTCGTAGCAGGGAAAAGTACCAAGTTTAAAAAAATCTGGTCTCCTGCAAAACACACCGTTGTGCCGTGGTCCTCAGCGACAGAGCTACCAAAACTTCCTGATGCTTCTGAGACACTTAAATGATGCTAAGAGGTATTTGTTCTTTCTATTAAAAAAAAAACAAAACACAGAACAAAACAAACACTTCATCTTATTTTGATCAGGATTTAGGGGCTTTTGATTTCCCGACAAAATTATTCTAATTTGGGTTTCTCAAGCCCGTTTTGCTTTAAAATGCTTCCTGTCGGTAATACTTAGAATTGATCAGTTGAAATGGAACACAGAATACATCCGTATCTCTTGCTCATCGTGTAATTAAGATAAAATTCCCATAAAATATATGTTTCTAATAAACTATTAAAAATAGCTAATGAAACATTTAAAAGCCAACAGTTAGAGAATCCTATTTTTCTTCCTCAAAATAAATCTGAACTGACCAATTGGTTAATTTCCCTTTTAAGTGCTTGTGCTGAAAAGCAACTGTTCTTCCAAGAAAGCACTAGCTGTTTCCAGGATACTTACACACGCACAATGACTCATGATGGAATAGATTCAGTAAACATACAGCTGTACTGAACACGAGCTAAGCTCCATTCAAGGCCAGGAAAGAAAATGAGCACAAATAAATATTAAGGAGGTAAGGGGGGGTGGGGGGAGGGGGATGGAACGCAAACAAGATCTGTCCCAGCAGCTCATGTGGCTTTGCCTCAATTCTCTTAGCCATAGCTTTGTGAAGACAGATGACATTCAATTCTATGTGTAATGCAAAATAGACAATAACTGCTGAAACTTGAGACAGCTGCCAGGTGTAAAAAAAAAAAAGAAAAGAAAAAGAAAAGAAAAAAAGAAAAAGAAAAAAGAAAAGGGGGGGAAGAAAAGATGATAAATCCATAAATTAATGAAAGACATCTGCTCAGGAATAAAAAAGATCAGAGAAGTAGGGTACTGCGGCTGAACCTGAGGCGGGGTTCGCACAACCTGAGAATCTGAGTGTTGTCTGTTTACCCAGCACAGGATAACCTTACCTAAACAGCAGGGGCAGGGGAGGAACAGAGGCTGCGAGAAGGCAAGTGCAAGAATATGTTGTGAATGCTGGAGGAAGCGAATTCTTTTTTTTTTCTCCCCCCCCACCCCCCCCAGTGGAACCCTGAATTGTGGTTAGATTTTACAGGCTGCAGTTCTAGCCAGACTGGCCTGGGGCTCCTTACTTACATTTTGTAAAGAATTTTCAAATGCTTTGAAACCCAAAGAATTTTACTTTCTCCTTATGCTCTGATTTGCTGTTTCTAAGAGAATTTCTCCCTTAAATATGGAGAAAAGATCTAACCTGTCTCATTTAATGAAAGTGATAGAACAAATTGTTTCTCCATTAAGAGATTCAGCACATAAAGGTGTGTCATTTGTGGAAATTAAAAAAAAATTTTTTTTTTTACTTAATAATTTGGTTGGGGGGGGTAGGAGCCCAGAGTCTCTCAGTCTTTAACATAAATGTTTTCCCCATAACTAATGCAGCTAATAGAATTACTATGGCCCCATGAGTCTTCTAAAAATGTCTATGGATTATTTAACATTTTAGAAATTCATTTTTCAGGCCATGTTTTCCAGTTGGATTTTTGTTTTGAATTACCAATTTCCCTTTCTAAACCTCAAGTATTTTAAATATTCTCCCCTAAAAGTCAAGTAGGAAACACTGGCTGTCACAGAGAACAGACGGAGTTTCTTCACCTGCACATCTTAAGGGTTTGTAATACTACTCTTGCGTTTTAGCTGGGTGTATGCAAATGTCCGAGGCCTGAACAAGGCTATTTTTCTTGAGATGCAAAGAGGGTGAATGACAAGGAACATCATGAAGAAAAACAATTGGCTGGCTGTTTCTTTTGGAATTTGAATAAAACTTAATATTTGATTAAATGGGTTCATTTGCAAAGATACTGAACACATTTTTTTATATCCAAGATGTGAGCTCCTGAAGCAGGTGCACGGACATTGAGTTTAGCATGCACACATTCACTATTTCCTTTCTATTAGAAAGGATAACGAGGTAGTGCTTTTATATAGATTATATACGCTTAATGTGTCAATACTTAGAATGGATTTATCTGATAAGCTGGTATTCTTAATAGTTCTTATCTTGGCTGCTTTGTTCGAAGACACAGATGATGCCCCTTGGAGTGAGAAAGAATCATTCCTTAAGCCCTAAATTATTTATTACTATTTGAAAAGCTATGACTACAAATAAAAATATAATGATGACAATCCTAAAGCTATCATTTCATCCCACTCCTACTCATGTCTATTGAATGTTTTTCTAGGAATAACTGTACCACAAGTTCAAAGATGGCCATATATGCCCAAAAGTGAAGTAGACACCACTTGCTAGGATTCCCAGAAACCTCTTTAAACTAAAAGTGTGAGAATTTTGCCTACAATGCCATTAGATAAATCAAGGGAAGAACCCATTGCCATTCCGGGATGGAGACAGAAGAAAAGTGGATCAGATCCTCATTGGCTTCAGAATCATGTGGATTATGGAAAAGGATCCTTGCCTATCTTCTTCCTGAGAAATAATATATCAATGAGATAAATGGTTAAAAGTACGGCATAATCGAGGGTAAAGAAACAGAAGAGGGTCAATGGCCAAAAGGTGGAAAATGTAATCATTAACTGCAACCAGAGGCCAAAATTATTTAGCCTCATGAAAGAAACAGCTCCAGGTGTAAGCAACATTTCATATGAACACAGGTGTTTTCAAACCATCCCTGTTCAACAGACTCTTACATTGGCAGGAGAGGGAAGTTAGTCATTCAGCTGAAGAAGCAACTATATTCTCTTTAAAGTCTTTGATATGTATAGAAATAAAAGGAACTTCTTTCAATTCAAATCCTCTAAATTCCTCGGGGGATTTAGAGAGCGTGAGACAATGAATGTAGCCAACACTTAAAGCAATCTAAAAGATTTCTTTCCTAGAAGACCCAACTTACTTAAAAAAAATAATAATAAAAGCACAGGCATAATTATCTGGTGACAATGAAAAGTCTAATAAAAAACAACACAAAAAAAACCCCCCATAAACTGGTTAAAGAGTTTTAGTCTGCACTTAGGGGACTCTGAAACCTGGTTTCAAATATTCCTTGAAATAGGTATGTCCCTTTCCTCTGTGTGTGTGTGTGTGTGTGTGTGTGTGTGTGTGTGTGAGAGAGAGAGAGAGAGAGAGAGAGAGAGAGACAGAGAAACAATCCACCATCACGACTATTGCCTTCAAAATGAAGAGATGTCTGAGAGTAATAGGGTCTAGCCCTGGACATCATCAGCCTTCTATGAGCCTCAGAAGATGCCCTTCCTGCCAAGGGTAAAATACCATTCAAGATGCTACATATTCTTCCTTTGCCTTTCTCCTCACCCACACTATATTACAATCATTCTGACCGATGTTTATTGCCTGTTTATAACATGCGTGGCATGGTGTTTGGCACGGCTTTGATTCATGGCTGGTAGATTAAATTTTAGGTCTTTGAAAAGTAGAAGTTAAATCAGCAGCCAAATCCAGACTCAGTTTCTCTTTATATGTCTAAGTCCCCAACATCTTTATCTTCCTTCCTCTCATGACATTATCCTCTTCTTCCTCATTATGGAAAGAGACTGTGTTCACTGCCCCAAGCGGGTCTCATTATTTGTGGCTCTCATTCACCTTATCAAAAATCTTCACTACTCTTCTAAGAGCTGACTAGAAGGATGGCCTTCACTACACAGGAAAATGCAATTCCACCATAGCTGGGGCTTTGCACTTATGTGGCAGCCTCTGAAGTGGGCTTAGATCCTGAAATGTCAATCTCCAGTCATCAGGACAATTGCTCAAAATCCTCAGTTTAGCAACAGCCAACTTAATTGCTAAATTTTATATCCATCTGGCAATTTACTAGAAAAGAAACATGCCTCTACCTGCCCCCAAATGATACTATTCTATTATCCCAAAACACCAACAACCACAAAATTTTTAAAAATTTACTGAAAGGACCGATTTACAGAGAGAGAGAAAAAAAAGTCAGTTAAAAATAGCTGGAGTTCAGGAGGGGTCTAATAAAAAATATAACTGGCATCTCTACCTAAAAGTCAGGTTCAAAAATATAAAAGAGCCATAAGAAAAGCCATCTTAAGTCGAATACAGCTGAGTTTTATATTTAATTGTGCTCTCTCGCTTTCCAAAATAATTTGCTTTGTGTATGTTAGGACAAAAGATTTCTGTCTATGGCTGAACAGAGGTTAATCATGCATAGAGGCAGCTGCACCAGACCCAAAGAACAGACCTTGGGTGAACGAGAGAGAGAGAGAGAGAGAGAGAGAGAGAGAGACCAGTGCCGTCTGAATAAATCAGTACCTGTATATTTCCTTAAAAAAACAAACAAAAAGAACAACACCCCCCCTCCCCCCCGCCACGTCTAACTTAAAGATTAAACAGAGAATCTAACTTCCCATCCATGTCCATTTTTCTCCCACTGAAGCCTCCCACCAGGGAAGTGCTCTTTATAAGATTTAATCAGGTCTTCTTTGCAAGGACCAGGGGCCTTGAAGATGGTTTAAAGGGACAGTTCTTCTTACGGAATCTTAAGGATTTCAAAACTGACTTTTCTCTTGACGTCATTATAAAACGTAAAATCTTTTTAAAGAAATCTGACAGAATTCAATATTACAGTGAGATTTTTGTCCATCTCTGACTCTACTCCTAAAGAAAAAAAAAAGGTATAATATAGGAAGAAAAGCAGAAAGGGCGCTGGTGAAAAGACACATATTAAATACCAGCTCTTTGAGGCAATTAACAACTTGTGAAAGTTGCGAAGATGTGGGTTTCTGGGAAGCTTTTGTGCAATCAGAAGTGTGTTGAAAAAAGCCTATTACCCTGGATAATAGGAAAGATTGCATTCTTAAGAAGATCCTAATCTACATTATTCTATAGATTGTGGAAACCTGACCTTGGGGGAAGCCTTTTGTTTTGTTTTGTTTTGCTGGAGCGGAGAATAAAAGGATATTGCACTTCCCGAATAAGGTGAGATTTCGGACATGTCTTGAAGATCGCCACACTCGGACTTGATGAGCGACAGGGAGAGCCCTTCTGCGGTGCTGGGCGGGTGTGCTGGTGAACAAGGATGGTGGCTTAGGTGGTGGGATGACATCTTGGTCCTCAGACTCGTGGTCTCCCTAGTCAAGTCTAAGGATTCAGGAGAGGCTCTGTCTTTTCCCGAGAAGGAGCCGGAGGGAGCACCTAATGGACTCTGAAATGGGTAGGCCATCAAGGGAAGGGGGAAGGGGTGGCGGAAGGTGGACGTGGTGAAACCTGCGGTGGCAGAGAGAGGCGACTGGTGCAGGGGCTGGTGGTGGCCACCGGTGGGGGGGCCGGAGGCAGACTGGTCGGATGAGTTTTTGCGGACCACCAGGGGCAGTGCTTCTGTCTGGTCTGTGGAACTGGGCATCTGCACATTGCCGAAGGTGTCCAGGGGGTTCGGAATGATGACGTCGCCAAAGCACTGCAGGCGCTGGTTGGCGGTGTGGAAATTGTGGTTTTCCCCGTTGACTGCGAACCTGGCCTGGGGGATCTGGAGAGGCGGGAAGACCTGAGGAACCTGGCGGGAGGGCTTGGCTGCAAAGACTTTGACCACCGTGTCCACAACCTGCGACATGGCCGTATTCAGTTCCTGCTTCAAGGTCTCGGCCAAATGCTTGCCTTCGGGTTGTAAGGAGTTGGGCCCGTGATCTCTCTCCTTGTTGTTGCCTTCTCGCTTCGGCTTGTTTTCAGCCAGCTCCTGCTCCCTGATCAGGGCCCGGGCTCGGTCAATGAACTGTCCTGGGTCCAGCTCGCACATCTCGTTATCTGACCGCCCCACGGAGTCCTGGGCCCTGGCGTCCAGGATCTCCGAGCGCATGCTGTCTTCAGACAGGTTACCATCTTCATCATTTTCAGAATCGGTGCTGTCATAGATTTGGTAGAACTTCTCCTGCAGCTGGCGCAGCTGCTTCTGCATGTCTTCCAGCTGCTGCTTCAGCTGTCGGCGCTCCTCTCGCTTCTGTTCTTTTCGGGCTGAAACCAGCTGCTGGAAACTCTGTTGCTGCTGCTGGGGCAGTTTCTGCTTGCGTTTGTTTTCTCTGTAACTTTCTCGGGGACTCACAGACTGCGGGGCCATCTCTCTTTCATTTTCATTGCCCCTTAATGCCACACTGGGGGAATGGCTCATACCCCGAATTATATTCTCAACCCGGGCGCGCTTCGCTCTCAGGTGCTCGTCACATAAGCGATCCATATCAAACTGGCTCATAGTAGGCCTGCCAAAAGGGGAAAGACACTCTGGGGGGCTGTCTCTTGAAGAGTTGCTGCATATATCCTCCTGATGTACTTCGGAGCCTGTACTAGAGAGACCGCTGGCTTGGAAACTGGGCTCCGTGCCACCATTTTTGTTCATGTTATTTTTCAACAGCTGGGAAATTATGGTTGCTCCTGGAAAAGGCATCATGGCATCTTCATACGAGTTCGCCCTCTTCAGCAGCTTGCGGAGTACATTTGACTTTTCCCCATCTGCATGCTGCACCACTGAATACTCAACATCCTGCTCAGAACCTTGGGGATTCATGGCACTAAAAAACGTTGCTCTTGCCTTAGCAAAAAATGCAGATGCTGTCCCTACCGTCCTTTTCACTCCAATGTCAACTCTTCTCCTCTTGGTTTGCCGGCTTAAGAGGGCTGTGCTGTCATGGTCAGGCATCACTGGACAGTTATTGTGCCATCTTCAAAAGCTCGTCAGCTGGGCACAGCTCAAGAATCCCGGGACCCTGGCCAACAGAACAAAAGGACTGATGAATCATTTTCTTTAAATTTCTCCAAATTTCCTGACCTCAATCCTGAATCAAATGCAAAATGCATAGGCTCTGGGATTTATGGCACATTACAATTATTGCAATTTATTATGCACTCTGCTTGAAATGAAACATTTTTAAATATTTCTGCTCCACTGGTTTAAGATGGATTAAGATTAAAAAAAAAAAAAAGCAAAAACTGCTTAAGCACCAGTAATATGATTCTCTTTCACAAATGCCTAAAATGATACTGTTTATCTTCAGAAGAAACAGTAGATTATAAGAACACAGCCTCTGACAACCAATTGATTAAATTTTGGGCATTGAGATTCGTATTACAAAAAGAAGATGAAAGTGGTCCGTACTTAAGAAATAAGGTTCAATTTGGAGGCTGTGTGAAAATTTGGAAGAAAAATTCCACGTCGGAATTAAAATTATTGTCTTTTCAAGGCTGTTAGAGGAGAAAGACTCGAAAATACACGTAAATACTTTACACGCCCCTCCCCCTTATTACTGAATTTTCAAATATTTCTGTCATATCTGAAATGGGAGGGACAACACCCCCATCAGCACTTCTCCAATACAAATGGTCAATTTCACATTGAAATAAATGCACAAATATTCATTTTACAAGTCTGCTGATTTGGCATAGATGTGCATTTTTCTTAGTAAAATCACATTTGAAAATGCGATCTCTTGCTATATCTTAATGTGA
The DNA here is from genome assembly GCF_003009895.1 of Hyaena hyaena. NCBI lineage: Eukaryota > Metazoa > Chordata > Mammalia > Carnivora > Hyaenidae > Hyaena > Hyaena hyaena. The sequence continues at coordinate 1,781,451 of NW_024080971.1, forward strand.
GGGTGAGAAGATTTATGAATTTTCATGATGTCCTTTTGATGACTTAAATTATTCCAAAGTCGGGACTCACTGCAAATGAAGGAACTGTCACATTTTAGAAAATCAATATGTGGAACAATAAACTGAGTGAGGCAAGGATCAATGTATCTTCGACATTAGTTTTCTTCTGTTAAAACCTGCCAAAATCCTACTTCAAATGCCCAAAGAAACTTTAATATACACATCCTTTGCGAATCTTCTTTCTTATGCCAAATTAAAGGGGGGAGAAAAAGACTAAAAGAAAGTAAATAAAGATGCAAACAGCATGATCAAATATATGAGAAAGAGAGTATCTTCTCTGCACGTGAACTGCCGTTGTTGCTTGAGGATACAATATTAAAACAGATATCCTTCCTTGCATTTTATAAAAGGCACCTCACGTATTTTGTGACTTATTACCCAGGGATGCTACCCCCCAATTTTGTGTGACTGTAAGATGTCATATCTTTTTTGCTTACAATTAACATTTTGTGAAGAAAATGAAAATATTTTTTTCACAAGGGTTTCTCTAATATTAAACTTCACGTTTGCTTAACAGAGCACATCTTCACAATAACAGGGTCTATTGCCAAAGGCAGCGTGCAGAGTGTTTGGAATGGCTCCCATCTCTTTCGGTTCACCTGTAAAAACATCTACGTGCTCCCTAGGACTGCATCTGTGGCTAGTTTTAAAGAATGACTATCCATGCAAATAGGCATAATTTCAGCATGAAATAACCTGTAAAAATCATGAAAATGCTCAATGCTTAGATGACAACGTGTGGGTTTTTTATTTTTATTTTTATTTTGTACTCAACAAAGATTTCGTCATGCATCCTTGTCCCTTTCTATGTGAGGATACACATTTTTAAAAAAGCCTGTTCATGCAGGCAATATAATGCCCCTTCATATATATATATATTTTTTTTGTATGCTTAAAATACTTTTTATATGCCTCAGGATAAAATTTCCCAAAGTTGGAATGGAAACAGATCTCAACAACTTCAATATTGGGTTCCAAACAGAATTCAGAATGATTGTGACCCCTCACACATCAATAATAAAATTGAGTACAGGAATACAAAAATGCAATGACAAATATTTCACTAACACATTGGCTCGGATAAAAAGCAGGTGTAGCCATCAGGTGAGAAAAAGAAAAAGACCGAGTCAAAGAAGAAAAGGGATGCATTATTTCGAAGCCCAGAAAGACCTGCACATTGGGGGTAGGTCTTTCTTTGTAAGGAGGACCTTTTTGTTTGTGTATCAGCTTTCCAAAAACACAGGTCATTGCCATTATTTAAAAATGTTACCTCTTTTCTTTTTTGTGTGTGCAAATCCTTTCTCCTTTAAGATCACCTGAAAAGCATAGGGCTCTCTAGTCAAAACGTGGAACAAACTTTCTGCAGTCTTTTTTCCTCCTCTGTTCATCTTAACCCGCAATCTGGGTTTTGTCTCCTGCCCATCCTTGCTAGGGGATGAGCATCTCTGCAACAGGGGCTCAGGAATGACAGGCTGGTGTAAGAGATGCACACAAGGTCATTCACAGGCAGGCATCTTTCCTTTCTCAACTGTCATGTACCTCTGCGTCAACTGCACTTCCTCTCATCTAGCCTAGGTATCAACAGCTGCATCCCCACCTCCTGCCCAAGCCAAGAAGAGGGGTGTGCTCTTCCTAAGGCGGAAAGAAATGATGCCCTCACCCTGGTCTTCAGCGGACAGCAAGTGTTAATTAAACATGCTTGGTGGGTCTTCCTTCCAAGAGCAAAATATCCTGTGACTTCCTTCAAATTCATGGAACTAAACAGATTTTTTCAGTCCTTTGTCAACCAGTCAGCATTATTAGATTAGAGAATGATTTGCTTCTGTTTCGGGCTGAGAGATTGGGAATACTTTTAGGTCTTGTTGTAAAATGTCCAGCTGAGATATAACAAACAGGACAAAACAAATAGGGAAAAGTATATATTCCGCTAAGACATTATATTAACAGGCATGAATAAATATAGCTTTTCATACAGCTAAGATCTAAACTTCAAAATAAAGGTATAGGGGTAGTGTGTACTGGGACCATAACCCTTGGAGGCAAGAGGCAAGATTAAGTAATTATAACTGTCTGACTTAATGCTTTATTAGCAAACTGATTCATAAACAAAATACATATATGAATATATTTACCACATAAGAAAACGCACTGTTCAATGACTAGTATATAAATTAAATTATTAGAAAACACAATTAAAGACACTTCCATGGGTCTCCTAATTCAGAATTCAGAGAATGCCAAGGACTGATTTTATCACTGATATCATCCTCTTCATTAAGATCTTTAAAAATTCCTTTATCTCTCAACATATGTAAGAAGCCATAGTGTTTCAACTACAATTATTATTGACTCTTATTGTATTTTAATTTTTACATTCATTTTGAGCTTAACCAGGCAATCTGAACCCTTTTGATCAGCCCTGAGGAACATTAATCTCAGCAAGGATGCAGAAAAAAATCCTGACATAGAATTTGAGCCCAAATGTATTACTGTTTGAATGCACATAATTCTATTCCCATAAACTCCTCTTTAATTAACATGAAAACCCATACAGAATATTTTTATTGTTAAATATTTTGTCATAGCTAGCATTTGGTACCTAAGTACTCAACTGCTTTAATAATTCCTATATAGTGATTCTCTTGACATAGCAGATTCCTCCCACAGAAAGATAAGAACAAACTTCCAGATATAATCAAGTCAGATTTTTAACTACTCCAAGTCATTAAAATCTGAATTATCTCAAGACCGTCAGATAGCTTCACATGGAGAATGCTAAGGAACTTGATGACTTAATGTTAAAAAAAGAATTTTCGGTGAAGAATTTCAAAGGCACACTGCAGTGTGGAGTAGAAAGTGGGTAAGTGCTCTACTTTAATAAAGAAGTTATTTGGGGGAGGGGATCACAACTTTTGGGTATCTGTCTAGAGTCCAGATTCTGGACAAGGAAGTGTTCATTATGGTAATTATCCAAATAGTTCAGACAAATCTTTTATAAGACAGAGTGAGTTTAAATTTGGCGTGGTTTCCTGTTTGGATTACTTAGATTATCTGTCTTTGTTGGTAAAATTATTTGAAGAAATTGCTCAAGCCTACCCTTTACTTCTTATGGAAAACCACCTTTGAATGGGCCTCTGATCTACTTGAGTCAACCTGGTTATGAAATTTCAAATGCACAATCACTAACAAAGAACATTTTAAGTCCACCTGAAGATCGGTAATTCATGGGGGGGAGATCAGATGATTTGATGTCGGTAGTCTCCCCTCACCTCATCAAATCACTACAAATCACTATGCTGCCCTCTTCACTGTATTCAAGAGTTCCTTTCTGCTAATTAGCAACTTTTCCTTCAGGGACATTGCTGCTTGTTGTAAGGTTAAGAAAGCGTTTTCTGTTTAGTTTGATGAACTAACTTGACAGTAGTTAATACTTCAATGAACTAAGATTGTATCGTCAAATCTTCTATCAGGTTTGACAATTTCCTATCATAATAGAGTTCCCAAATCATAACCATTTGGCTTAAAATTCCTCCAACCTATCAAAAATTCTGTACGTTTTTCACCTGCAAAATGAACACAGAATATTTTCTGAGACACGCCTAAAATATTCATTTGCACCAATAACTCGTCACATTAGTAAGTAAAAGAGTAAGAAATGATCTCAAGAAAAAACACTTTTCCCTTTCTGTAGAAAATTCAAATACTCTAAATGTCCTCTGAAGCTTTGGAGTGCACTAGGCAATAGGACTGGAGAAATTCCTTAGGTATACGTCCTTTCTAGTTGACACAAGTACTTAATTGGAATCCAATAATAATAATATATCACGCACAATCCGTCTTTATACTAGCAAAACAGTCACATTTTATAATTTCTTTGGTTAATCCTAAACTTAAAAATTCCTTCTATCAACAGTTGAAAAGCCAAGACAATTCTTGAAATGCTATAAGAAATTCATGAAAAAAAAAAAGGCCTATTTGCATTTTGAACAGATAAAGAGAACCCCTGGCAACTGGCTTACGTTTTAAGATTGCAAGTGCTACTTCTAGAGGAACCATGCTCGGAAATGAATAAAGTGAGAACAAAGATGCATGTGACGTAGGCATGACTTTTTTTCCCACAAGGTGGTGATTAAACCAAGCAGAATTCTGCATAATGGACACATAAACATATTAGTAAGTACCAAGCACAGATAACCTCTATCAAACATAAAGCAAATGGACATGTCCATAGATGACATGAAAAGAACTTCGCAAATACCCAAGACAAGTATTGAGGGAGGGAGTCTGATGTTTTAAGTCTAAGGAATAAATGACACACACTATCTCCTTTTGATGAAATCACGATCGTCACCCAAACAGCAAAACCGACCGACAAAATCATTCACCATCTAACCTATTTCTATGTAACACAAGAAGTAGCCTATTTAAAGAAAACTTAAAAGGTCAAGTTTGAATAATCCAGGTATAGCGCTTCCACTGAATTCTCAACGGCTTCCCTCACACATCAGGCCACACTCCTTACCCTCGCCGATTTTACCCTTATATAAACACGGCCACGTTGTAACATATGGACAGGGTGATACGAATGCTCCGCTCTTCCTTCCTCACCACACACAGCCCATTTCATCCTGAAAATACTCAGAAGTTCTTGCAAAAACTCACACAGCTGACTGCCTGCATCTTGCATCAAATAGAAAAAGCGCTGTTACCTCTCCCGTACTTGAGATTTTCCTTCTCCATCAAAGCAATAACGAGGACATCTGGCACATGTCTGGTACAATGACAGGCTCATTCTACTTTATGAGAGTATTTAACATACGACTTGAAAGAGTTTGTGCACATACCTATTCTTTCTGGGCAGGGAGAAAGCACGCTAAAAAGATAAGCTTTAACAACAGTAACACTTTCAAATGACTTTGGTATTCTTGGCAGTTACACACACCACCCATGGCTGCCCAAAACGCACATGCACACAAAAGACGGCTCTCACCCACCCCCCTTCCGCACCACAGACCTGGGAGATAGGCATAAACTATAGAGGGAGGCAGAGGGAAAGTCAATCTCCCTCCACCTGCTGCCTGAAGTGGGGGGACTTTCAGCCGCCTGGCAGACAGAAGCCTGAGATACAGCCTCAGCAGCAGCCTGCCAACATCCTTAAGAAAAATAAACAAACACACACTGACTTATCCCCCACCCCCGAGCAAAAAACTCACATGGCAGGGATCAAAACATAACAACAGCCCAGTTCCCATTAGCCAGGAGAATCCTATTAACCAGGGCACCCATAAATTCATAAACTTCTGCAACCCTGGAGCACGCACTGTGGTCTGGAACTGTAACAGACACACACAGACACAGAGGAAATCTGCACCTGTCTTTCTTGACACAACACACCTGTCAGGCCCTGCCCATGCACAGCACTCTACTAATAGACTTCTGCCTACCTAGTTTAGGAAAGGAAATTATCTTTTTTTTTTAAAGGGAGGTTATAGGTGGGAGGGAAGGAGGGGGAGGGAGGGGGAGAGAGCGGGAGGGAGGGAGGGAGGGAGAGAGAGAACAAGACAAGACACTTATAGCCTTGACTTTGAGAGAAGGCCACCCTGTGCTTGCACTGTTTTTATAAGCTCAAGGAGACAACACAGACCTTCTTGGAAAAAGGAAAACAAGCAGGTGAGCTCGCAGCCTTCCCCCAGGCGGAGTGGGGTTCTGGATTGCCAAGAACAGCAGCTTCGCACTCCAACCTGCCTCCTTGGGCTATTTAAGACTATCGCCCAACCCCTCCTCCTCCTCGTCTCTGCCAGCCTGGAGGACTCTCAACTTCCGAAAAAAAAAGCTGAGAAGTGGCGGGAGACGTGTGAGTCTCTCTCGAAAGCGACTCCCCCCTTTACCTCCCTCCCGCCATTCCCTCCACCCCCACTCCCCCCCCACCCCCACACACTCCAAACCACACTTTCCACCGCCGTTCAGTTTTAGCAGGAGTAAGTGGCTAGCACGCCAGAAGAACCAGCAACTTGCTAAACTGGACTTTGGGTGAAGTCTCCCCCCCCCCACACACACACACCAGCGCCCCCCTCCCCGTCCCCCTCCTGGTCTGTTCAGCCAAGATAGCAGCTCTTCCCGCCCTCCTCACCGTTCTCCCCAGTAACAATCACCCTCACCTCTGTTCTCCTGCCTTCCCGGTCCTCTGAACCGGGGGCACAACGGCAGGTACCACGCAGACAAGACCGGGTCCCAGCAGCCCCACGGCACGGGCTGCGGGCGCGGGCCGCGAGCGTCTGAGCCTCGCAGGTCCGCAGCCCGAGAACACCCCCTACCCCACCCGCACCGCCGGCGCTCGGCCCCCCGCGGCGCCCCGGCCGCATCCCTCCACCGCCACGCCACCTCCGGAGGCTTCCCGCCGCCGCCTTACCCAACTCAACTTGACCTAGCCCCAGTTCCTCGGAGCTCGGGAGAGGGACGCCGCGCTGCCTTCCCGGGACCATGTCTCCACCGCTCCGGCCCCGGCTTCAACATTTCGGCTCCGACAGCGTTGGGCGAGCAAAGTAACAGAGCGCCCCCCTCCTCCCTTTCCCCTCCTCCCTCCTCCCCAGCCCTCCGCCGGGGTTAAAAAGGAGAAGTGAAAGGTATGCAAATGACAAGCAAATTGGAAGAGCCTGGAAGAAAGGCAGCTATAATAAACAAGACAAAGAGAAAGGACGCGGGGACTGGCCCCGGAGTTTTAACCCGGAGGGACGCGAGGGATGGGGCTGGGCGGAAAGCTGGGATCCAGGCGAACAAAAAGCGACCGGGTCCCCTCCGCGGTCCTCTCTCCCGAGAAGAGAGGGCGAGAGAAAGACGGAGAGGAAGCAAACGCCTCCTCGCAGCCCAGGAACAGTACACAAAAGGTGACAAGCTCAGCGACAAGTCCAGCAGTATCGGCCTCTCCCCCACCCCCCCCACCCCCATCGCCACCACCACCCCAGCCACCAGCAGGAAAGAGAAAGAAATAAAAGCCAAGCGGATCACTTACTCTTAGGAACTGGGAGGAGCGGAGCGCCGAGTTCCACGCAGGCTCCTGCTTAGAAACTGTTTAGAGCCTATTTTATTAGGATTCATTTAAATAACACCATTTTCTCCTGGAAAAAAAAAATGTTTACACGGGCATGAGTAATGGGAGTCTCTTTTCTTTTCTTCCCATTCGAGAACAAGCCAGGACAAGTGATTCTGGAAAAGGGGAGGGGACTGGCGAGGGGGCGAGGATACTTACGCGGTGCAGAGGGCAGTGGGGCCGAGCGCGGTCGTGCCGGCGGGGAGAGCACACGCGCGCGCACACACGCGGCGGTGTCTTGCGGGTGATGAATGTGATAATTGGACCGGGGCCGGTGAGTGCGCGCGAGCGAGCGGGCGAGCGAGCGGGGCGAGCGGCCGAGGGAGAGGGGACGGTGGGAAGAGTGGGAGGGGAGAGGCGAGGAGAGGGGAGACGAGGAGGCAGAGGAGAGCGGGGAGGAGCGGAGAGGAACGAGGAGAGAAAGGCGCGCAGAAGCGGGGAGCCGCGGAGAGGAGCCGAGCGGAGGGGGAGCGGGCGGCCCGGCGAGAGCTCTTTTGCGCCGCTGCGCTTCCCCGGCTGCAATGGTGTATTATTTCAGAGCGCTCCCTCAGCTGAGGGCTCCGCTCCACAACAAGATTTACTTTAAGACACAGCTGAAGGAAACAGGAAGACTGCACGTCACAGTCTGACTGACGTACCCGGTCCCAGCACCCAATCGCGAGGCGCCTTCGGATTCAAGGGGGGATAGCGAGGCAAGAGAACTTGGGAGGAAAAAAAAAAAAAAATAAAAGGGGTGGGGGGTGAGGGGCTGGGAAGAGAGGAGGGGAGAGGGGCCCCGCGCTCCCCTCCCCCCGCCTCCATCCCCGGCCCCCATCCCCGCCCCCGCCCTGCCACCGCTTCGGGGCGACAGGATCGCCGCGCCGGGGCCAGAGCGAGCCATCTGCGGGCACTTTGCAAAGCGGGCGACGGCGCGAGCGGCGCTCGGCTCACACTCGCTCGTCCAGGACGCAGGTCCTTTTTTTTTTTTTTTTTTTTTTTCCTTCCTATCCCCACCGCCCCCCCCCCTTCCTTCCCCAGATACAGCTGATCGAGTTCACCGAGTGGCCGAGCTTGGAGCGGACTTGGGTGGAGAAAGGCACGGAAAAGTGTACTGGAAGAAAAGTGGGGTTTTAGGGGTGGAGTGGTACAGGAGGAGGGAGTGGGGAAGCTCAAATCGGTCCACTTTTAAAAGGATCATAGATAGTATCAAGAATACGTGTCACCCTTGCTTGGTTTTAGAGGCGAGGTGGACAATAAAATACAGGTAGGTTTGGGATTTAAATAATACGTGCCAGAGGTTTCACTTGGGCTCCGCTGCATCTGGTAGCCGACCAGTATTGGCTGAGGTCCAGTTAATCTCCCGTCAAAATTATTAGGAAGAAGACTATTCGCCCTTGGTTATTTGGATTGTAGGTACAGCCGCCTTTTTTTTTAGGGGGGGGAGTATGTTGCAAACATATATCCCTCACTAACTCACTCACCCCACGATGACCAAAGAGAGAGGTTTCACATCGGAGTACACAATTTTGGCTCCCGGGTAGCAAACTTTAAAGTTTATTAGGTAAGAAATTTGAAACGCTTAAATTTCGGGCTTCAACGTAAAGCTATGGAAAATTCACTTTGGCTAGACATTTCTGGGATGAAAAATAACCAGAGAGATTTCTTTAGATAACGGGGCTCTTAAAGAGCTCCTTGGAGGTTTGCAACTTACAAATGCTAAAGGGCATTTCCAGCCGCAGCCAGAACGTGTCTTTCACCCGGCACAGCAAACCGCTTTTAATAAAGCAACCGCGATTATGACCTAAAGATCCTATAAAAGCCGGGACTTACAAGGGCTGCGAAGCAGAAATACTCCTACCTAGTCGATTAGACACTCAGTTTTTAGGTAGGATGGGAACAAGTATTTTTTTGTATGTTCCTCGAATTCAAGCAGATAAAAGGTTTGGGACAACGTCAAGCAGACGTTGGTTGGCACAACAGTGTTTATGAGGTGTGTTACAAGTACACTGGCCGACAACTACCACCACTTCTGCAACACACATATACCCCTTTCCTAGGACATTTACAATTTCAATCTCAAATTCATCAAACTGTGAAGAAGTCTTCTCTTTGAATAAGAGTAGAGATGATAACATGCCTGAGACTATACTCTGTAGGAACAAACTTTTGGCACAGGATTCAAACATTGAAAAGAAGGGGGAAAAAAATCAAGGCGGCCAGGGAAGGTGTCGGGGCTAAGAAAAGAGACTTGCTTGAGAACCCCCAGCCTCACTTCTCCCGGTCCGCTGCCCCCAGACCCTCCCTCCACACCATTACGGAAACAACACAGATGCGCACCAACACACCACTCGCACTCCCAAAGATCGGCTATTGTATCAAGTGTTTTAATCGAGATGCGGCAATTTAGGCTGGGAACAGAAATAATCTATCAACATGCCCATTAGATGCAGGATGGAATAATGCTTCTATTGGTTGAGTCCTTTCGAGGTAAGCGGGTGTATTGAGCAGGGAAATTTGGGTTCTGTGAATGAATCAAGGCTACTTCCTTTCTCCCTTTCCGTCCTATTATTTTCTTTAAGTATCCCAGTTTGTACGTATGTTAGCGCCAGCCCACGGATAAACTGGTAGGAGTAAAGGATATATGCCCTCCACACCTTAAAACCATCTGCTCGGTTTGACATTTAAAAAAAAAAAAAAAGAAAGAGAGAGCAGGGAAGGAGGAGGGGGAGAAGGCGGAAGAAAGGAAGCCGAGAGAGAGAAAAGATTCAGAATCTGGAAGGAAATGGCTTGAACTTTAGCCCACAAGTTATGTCAGTTACACCTAGCGCTCGGTTGCACATTTTGCACACTCTACTCCCGAGAACTGGCGGCAGGAAAAGTTCCTCGCGAACCCCAGTAAGCCTTCCGTCCCTCTCGGGGGAAGGCAGGCCTGAGCGCAAGTCGGGGTAAAGCCGTTTGGCAGACGAGGAAGCCCCCCCACTCCCAGCCAACGCAGCGGAGGCTCGCAGCTCGCCACGCTCCGACGCGGCAGTTCGCAGCCCGCATTAGGGCGCAAGAACCGCTGGTTGAAATAGGAGCGCGCACGACGCTGGGCAAGCGAGCTCGGTCCGAAGCCCAGCTCCGTAAGCTACGTACGCGGAGCCCTGTCCTGTCCCCTGCTGTCGGGGCGACGTACAGGCCGGGCTCCTGGTAACCTCTCTTGCGCAAGCTGCGGCGCTCTCCCAGGTCTTGGGGCCGCTCTAGAGCAAGGCGTGAGGCCCGAGCCCCCTATCTCGGGGGCTCCCGGTTTGTTTTCTGATAGGAGAGAAGTGATCAGTCGGGTCGGAGACGAGAAGTCGCCTAGATACTGGCTCCATCTCAGAAGCCAGCGGCCAAGTCTAGGGTCACCTCTTCCTCCGCCCATTGGGAACACAACCCCAGTAATTTAAAAGTTAACACAAGTTCTGACCAATCTTCCAACAAACCTCATCCGTGCAGACTGCATTTACTTATTTATGGGAAAGGGGGATCTGCTGTGAGTTCTTAGTCAAACTCCTGCAGTCATCACTTATGCATCTGGTCCTGGGTTAAACACACTCTGCCTCGACCTTCCCTCGCTGTATTTCGCCCCACCCCCCACCTTCCCCGTTCTTAAAGCCCTTAGACTAAGCTAGGAAGGAAGATGGCATATAAGTAATTTAAAACCTTACAATGAACCATCGTCAGATCCCAAACAAATCAATTCTGGGAACTTAAGCCAGATCCAGTAGAGAGGCAGACGTGGGCGTGGAATTTGGGACAAAGATGCTGAAGACCCCTGCTCGGACGGACACACACACAAAACCATCCACTATCCACCACCACCAGCACCATCCTGAAAAGGGGAAGAGAAGGAAAGAAAAACCAACTCCAGGGCGCAGGCCGGCCTGCTTCTGGCAGTGGAGAAGCAGACTGACCGCCATTCTCTCCTTCCCCACCCCCTAGCCCCAGTGCCCAGTGTGACGCCAAGCTCAACCTGGATCTGCTCTGAATAGGGAAAAAAGTGAAATGCCACAAGATCAGTAGCAAGTAGCAGCTGCAGCGTTTCTCTCCTGGGAACCCCACTGCTTAGAAGCCTCCCGAGTGATGTTTGTTTAACCAACGGCTTTCAAAGTAAACAGAGGCGAAGCGCTCCAAAGAAGTTGAAATATAACCCTTACAAGAATTTGGGGCCGGAGTGCTGGCGGAAAAAGTAAAAAAAAAAAAAAAAATTTTTTTTTTAAATAATAAAGCTTCCATCACAAATAAGAGCCCACCCCAGTGCCTAAGGGAAACTAGAATGGTCATAAAAATATAAATTTATCGAAAGGATTTATTGCAGTCAAGTGACCTCAAAGAGAATCCTCCTTCGTGCACAAACACGCACCCGCGGGGAGCAGGCTTGGTCGACAGTGATTGAAGGGGCACACTACTACTCGATTTTAGGGAAGTGGGCGAAAACAATCGAAGGGAAGTGCATTCCCTGCCCTGCAGTAGAAAGGAGTAGGCTGGGAGCTCCGCGCCAGCCCTGGCTTTGCCTCAGGCACCGAACTTTCCAATATCAAGATATTAACAGATGGTGGTGAGCACATGGAGGGCTGTTACTTACATAATCCAGCCACTCCGCGCGGCCGCGCTGAAACCCGCGAGGCGCCCGCCAGGCCGCGCGCGCGCCTTCCGAGGGGTGCTGCTGGCCCCCAAATTAACGTGCCTTTCCCTCCACCCCCCACCCGCGCTTTGGGAGCTAGGATTTGGAGAGGTCGTGCGTTCAGGGGAAAAAAAAAAAAAAACACATTCGCATCGATCGGGTTGTGCCTTATGTTCCTCAGTCCACAGTAAAGAAGCTGGAGACCCAAGGGCAGAGGGAAGCGGAGGGAACGTTTTCGGGGAGAACCGCACGCCGTCCCTCGGTATTGGGCGGGGGGTGTACCAGGGAGTGGAATGTTCCGCAATTTACATCCCTCCTTCTTTGGCTCGGTATTAGCAGTTCTTTCCCAGTCACCGAAATACAAAGGCAGGCTCGGGCCGCAGCTGAGGGGGAGCGGGGTGGGGCGAGGGTGAGAGTGCGAGGGGACGCCTCTGCACGCGGGGGCGCAGTGGGCAAAGTTACGCAAAGCCTCCGGGCACCGCTACACTCCCGAGCTGCTGCAGGTTTCCAAGCACTGCTTCTCGCCCGCGGGGAGTCCCTTTCGGGCGTGTAGCCGCTGCAGCCTTCACGGCCCCAGCCACCTCCCCCGAGGCGCGGTCCCTCCCCGTGTGGCTGTGTGCCTCCGCCCGTGAGTCGGGGGACGCGTGTGTTTGCGAGCCTCTCCCTGACGGCGACTCCGGCCGCCGAAACCCGCGAGGAATGCGCCTCAGTGGGCTCGAAAAGTTTCGGGTTGGGAGGCAAGGCTCGGAGTCGCCTCTCCTATCACCCGGGGGGAGCGGGACTGCCCGGCCGGCGGCTACGCCCCGGTCCCCTCCTCCCTCCCGGCCCTTCTAGTTCGCCGCGGCCCCGCGCTAGGTGTCGCGGCCTCTCGGCCGGGAGACCGCGAGCGCGAGATGCTGCTGCGGCGGCGGCGGCCGGGCGCTCCGAGACGAGGGCACGCCCCTCCGGCCCGCGCGGCCCCCGGGGGTCCCGGTCGCCCCGCCGGGGCTCCGCGCCCCTCGCCTCCTCCCGAGCCGCCGCCGGGGCCAGAGCCCCCGTCGGCTGGCCCGCGCGGGGCGCACGCCGGGCGCAGAGGGCAGCCACCTGCTCCCCGCGCTGCGCGGGGCGGCGAACCTCCGACGCCGCCAGGTTCCGCGCGGCCCCGCGACCCCCCCCGTCCCCTCCCCCTCCGCCGCCGCCGCCGCCGCCCGCCTGTTGCTGCGGGGGCCGTTCCGGCGACCGCGCGCCCGCACCCGGGTACGCGCTCCACCTGGGCAAGGGGGGGCCTCCTCGGGGACCCAAGGAGGGGCGGGGGCGTTTGAAAGGATGGAAGAAGCCTCCCCTTCTGTCCACCCCCTTTCTTTTTTTTATTAATCTAAGGACATTTGGCAGTTACCCCAGCTTCTCCTTTCTTTGGTGTTTGAAGTCCAGGGTGTGAATTTCGAGGAGGTGCTCTGTGTTTTAGTGATTTGGGGTGATAAGACTTAAAAGTACCCCTCCTGTCCATCTTACTAGGCTTTTATTCAGGAGCAGATTGGAGATAAATAGGTATAGGCCTGACACAGAGGAAAAAGAGAAGGAAGCTCCCAGTTTGGATTTATTTGGGAGGGAGAGAGAGTGACTCTGGAAAGCTGCATTTTGTTTAAATTAGAGCAAGACAAAGTTGAAAGCCAGATTTCTATAATTTTTTCTGGTGATATTTCTTTTATGAAGTATCTAAGTGTCTGTTTGTCATCATTTTGAGATCAAAAGGAAAACCCATATGCTGCATAGTTTTTCGAAATTGCTATTTAAATATGTTTTAAATGTTTTATCCAACGTGGAGAAGGCTGCTTGGAGGCAAGACTGGTAACAGGGGTAGAGAGATGGTTTGCTGTGGAGCAGTCGTTCCCAAGAGTGGCAAATAGTCAGGAATCACCGAGGGAGCTTTTGAAAAACAAAGATTTCTGGGCCCACCCAGCAAGAGAAATCAGTAGGAGGACCCCGGCATCTGGGGGTCATGCTGTGTTTCCAATTACTGGTCAGTTACTGATCAGTGACCTTAGGTGTGTTACTTAATCTATGTGAGCCTCAGTGCTTTTTATCTGTGAAGTGGGGGTAGCATCCGCCGGACAGAGTTGTAGAGTGTTACCAAAGTAAAATTGTTCAGCACGTGATTGATGCTCGATGTGTGCTCCACACACTTGCACCCATCTGTACTCCTTGCATGCAGAACCCTTTCCCCCAAAGATTTTGGTGAAGCTAACTTCACCTAACTTGCCCTTCCATACGTTCATGTACGCACATTTCAGCATATGCATAGCTGCTCCACTGGGCTCTTTTGTGCACACCTCTCACCCTTTAGGTCAGAAACCCTAGACTTGGTGCGCATTTGGAAGCTGGGCTCTGGGCTCTTGGACCTAGAACTGTCCATCCTGGTAGACAGGAATCATTTACTGATCTGAGGTCTGCTTTTTTCTTTTTTCTTTTTTTAGTCCTTTCACCTTCCCTGCTATATAGATGGCAAACCTTTCCTACAGAATCTGCCCATCAGACCAGTGAAACCACAGGACAAAAAGTTCTATTCAAGGAAGAAATAACAAGAAAGAAAAAAAGGTCAACATTCTTAGGTAAAACTAAAACAAATGTGTATCATCTGTCGTTTGCTTTTACATGCTCTGAATGAACAACTTCCCCAAATCTATGTAAACTACAACCCCTCATAAAATTCTGTTCAAACCAATGAACACAAGCATGCCCCAACATAATTAAAAGCGAACCCAGCCAAAGGCAGCTGTGAGAAGGCAAGGAAAGATAGACGGAAAGGAAAGATAGCTGTGAGTAGCTAATTACACATCCCAAAAAAGGTATTTGCTGGGACCCTCCGAAATCTTGAGATAAGTAATCAGGGTGTTTCGTGGAGCTGAGAGATTGCCAGCTTGGGGCATCTGTGGGCTCGGTCCCCAGTGAATGAACCCTGGGGTTGGGAGGAGGTGCTCCCTGAATGAGGGAGAGCTCATGCATCACCCCTAGAGGCCTGTCCTCCTAAGATTGGTGGATATCTGTGGGCTAGTGTGGAAGACTCTTGCTTTCTGGTTGCTCTCTGTACCTGGGGGAGGTGCCTCCTGGGGACAAAACGAAGAACCTCAAGACAACTCTAGAGAAACACGCATCTGGGGCCAAGCTGTAGGGAGACAGGTGATGCCTACTGACTTCTCACTCCCAAAGGCCCTCATGGTACAAAAAGCACTTTGGCTTACACTTGAGATGGCGGTGGGGACACGGGGGCAGAAGCTGAGGGGGGAAAGAGTGTGTGTGGGGAGACAGAGTTTGGAGAGGCCAGGGGTGGATAGGGGGACAGTGTCTGTGGGGGCGGGAGGGGAGTGGGTGGGGGTGAGGAAAGAGCATAGATGGAGGTGGACAAGGTGGCAGAGTTAGGGGGAGAGTGCTATCGGGGGTACGCGTGACCTGTGACCAGAGGGGTAGGGGAGGAGCACCGGTTCCCCCACCAGGCAGCTGGGGACTGATTGGCACATGGAAGTGTGGTTCGAGGACCAAAGGGGAGTCAGGAGAAAAGGCCCGGGGGCTACATGTCGCCTTTGCTGGAGCTCCGATGAAGGACACAGCAACTAGCTTTCCTCAGGCCCTCCTCACTGCTCTCGCTGAGACAGGAAGCTGCTGGCTAGCCTGCTAGTCCCAGCTTGACCGGAAGTCCTGGGACCCCCTGTGAGGCCCTGGCCTCACTGGGTGGGGCACTGGGGGGTGTCTCCCCCTGGGGATGTGGGGGCCAGGGCTGCAGGCCTGCACCCTGCTCCCTTCTCTCACAGCAAGCCCCGCCCTCCTCCCCTCCCTCCTCTCCCCCCCGCCCCCCAGCAGGGCTTCCCCTGAAGCACCTCCTTTCCCACTCTAGGCCCAAGGTTGCTTCTGAGCCCCAGGTCTCCCTGGACACTCTTCCTTCCCTCCCTCCTGCCTTCACCCCTTCATCTCCTCCATGCTCATCTTCTGCTAGTGGTGCTTGGGATGGGTGGGAAGGAGCAGGAGGCAGAGGGCAGAGGGGGTGCATAACCCAAAGTGGACTCAAAGGAAATGGAACAATACAATTCAACAGATCGCTAACGTTTGCAGCACATCACTGAGAGTGGCAGTCGGTGGCCCTGTTGAGGGAGCTGAGTGGAGTGGAGGATTTGGGGTCTTGGCCGACCTGGGTGGATAGTTAACATGCGTTGGATTTAGTTGAGCCTCTGAAACTTCAATTAGGAACACAAGTCTAGAAGAATCTGGATGAGGGACAAAAGTGTCCATACTGACTTCTCTCAAAATGCCGGTGGTCTTTCTGCGGGACTTCAGAAAGTGGCAAACAGATGAAGTGAGAAACTGAGGCAATTCAGCATTTATTGAGAGCTTCCAATGCCCTAACGGTGCCAGATGCTTTATACCCAGCTCTGCCATTTTCTTCACTCTAAAATGCCATGGATTAGAAGATGCACGAACAATGTAAAGATGGCCTTTAGAGAAAAGGAAAACACAATGACATTCAGTGCACAGTAGATGGTAAAACACACCGATTTCAGGAACACAATAAAATATGAGAAAACGTGAAGAAACAAAGTCTATTAAGTGTAGTTGTCTCATCAGCCCTGAGCGGAATTATCCCCACTGCATGGATGAATAAACTGAGACGGGGAAGCATTCGCCTCTTGCTCAAGGCCACAGAACCAGTAAGTAGCCGTTAGCATTGACACCCGGTCTGCCTGTGGTCAGAGCCAGAATAGTTTCTCCCAGGGCACGTAACCTCTGCAGGACTGGGCTCGGTCAGCTTTTTTCCTAGCCCGGGTTCAGTCTCGACCCTTTTACCCCTGGCGCCCCCTCCCCCACCCTCTAAGCTATGGAGATTTCCATGAGGAGAAAGTAATTCATTGGGGAGAAAAGGTACAAAATAGTCAAATTACATTCTTCAGACTCAAATAGAGTCTTTACAAGGGTAAAAAACCGTGCGAGCCAGGTTTTGCTGGGCACTGCAGGAAGTCGATGAATTCAAGGATCCCTGTATTGCTGAAAATAGAATTGTAAAAAATAAAAGGGGTGGGGGTAGAAAGTGAACGAAACTAATCCTATTAAACGTGGTAGCATGTTTTTGTGGCACGCAGGGAGAGCTTAAGCACAGGAAAGGGGATAAGTACTGCTTCAGTTTCACTAAACTAATGTGACAACTTGTCATTGGAAATCTTTGCAGCTTGTTAGTAGAGGACTAGCTGATTCAGAAGTGTTTTCCATCATTCCCTTTGTGTCTCCCGTGAGGTGTTGTGTTTTTTCTTTTTTTTTAATTTATTTCTTTTCCTGTTTCTTTCTTACCCATGCTGCTCTATTTTGCTTTCTAATCCTTCGTGTCTCCTTCAAGTCAAAACATTTAGCTGGCTCTAATCAAGATTTGGTTTTGAAGATGCCCTTTGACCTCGAGTGGCCCAGAGAAACCCCGGAGGGAACAGCTCTCCATCCCCAGCTCAGCGTCTGTCCCGTGGCGGCTTGAGAACCCCAGCTTCTGGGGCAACACTCTCATTTTGGATCTGTAGCCCATCTCTACCCCTTTCTTTTCCTTTTATTTATTTATTTTTTTTTACCTTTTATTCTCTCCTATTGGCCTTTCATTTCCATGCTTCTGGGTTTTTTTTTCTTCACGTTCCCTTTCTCCTCTTGTCTTTCCTAATTTCCTTCCCCTCGCCTGCTTTCTTTCCATCTTTGCTTTCATTTCTTCCTTAGAATCTCTTTTCCCTCTTCAGTGCACCCCCATAGGTCTCTTAGTGCTTCTTTCCTTTGGCTAAGACTGTTACATTCCTGCCGAAAAGTTGTGACTCCCTCCCAGTGGTGTCCATGTCCTAGCAGTGACTGCTGCTGAGGTGGGCAGTGTCCTGGGAGCGGGGAAGCCCCCGGGGTGTCACAGACAGACAGGTGACAAGGGACAAAAGGCTGATTTAAATCAAGAGGAAGGCACGAATCTTAGGCTTGGGCGCTGTCTTTCCAAAGCAGGTATCTGGGTATCTGGCTTGTTTGGCGCGCTCTCGCGCGCTCTCTCTCTCTCTCTCTCTCTCTCTCTCTCTCTCTCTCTCGATTTGGCATCACCCTCTCCCACGTTCCTCCTCCCTCCTCCCCTGCTCCAACTTTCCCCACTGGCTTACCACCAGAGGCGAGATGTTGAGTCAATGGAAAAACAACATTCGCCAACATTAAAGGGAGACTGTTTAGAAAAGGAAGGCCCTGCTGAGGTGCAGAGGAAGCCTGTACATTAACACGGGCCACCTCTTATCTGGGGCAGCTGGGTCTCAGCTGCCTGTGCTGATTCCCTGGCTTTGCCAAGAGGCCTTCGGCAGAGAGGCCGCCTTGCTGCTTGCCGGGGGGGGGAGGGGGGGGGATCTCCTCCTCACCCAGGAGCAGAGCATAGAGAGCACTTTTAGAGACAAAAAGTCATTGCTTTTCTCCCAGGGATTTAATGGGTGTGTGGGGGGCGACCTGCACCAATAAGCAAAGTCTTGCAAAAAGGCAGCAGGTCCCCTGGGCCTTTGCCTCTGGACACCCCTCAACATAAACCAGGTCCCCCCCCCCCGCCTTTTCCAGTCCTTCTGCAGACTCCCCAGTGCTATACCCACTGGCCATTCTGACCTGAATGTGAATCCTAGGGAAAGACAAGCTAAAGTGACCCAAAGGAGAATTAAAAAGAAAACACAAAACACGTGGGTAGGTTCACCCTGGCTCTAAATTGCTTACCGTTAAGTCTTGAGCCAGCTCCTGATGGAAAGATAAGGTAAATCCCTAATCAGTCAATAATTAACCGAAGCTCCACGAATAGGCCGGTCGACCAAATCCTGCTGACACCTTCAGATCCCTGCTTTAGTGGGAGGCTTAGGTGGAACTTTTCTGATAGACCCCCGCTCATGGGTCCCCGGGGAGGGGTACAGTTATGCCAGTACCTGCCAGTGAGAACCTCTCTTAGGCTCACTCCTTCGGATAACATCACAGAATTCACTTCTGGAAGTGTGTGTGTGTGTGTGTGTGTGTGTGTGTGTGTGTGTGTGTGTGTGTGTGTGTGTGTGTGTGACAGTGACAGAATAGCTTGGAGATCCATTCTGGTTCCGGGTCAGTTTGAATCCAATCCTAGATGTGTTCCGATCATTACTCCCTTAGTCTTCCTAGAAGACCATATCTTTTCTCTCCTGCTTTGCCCATCATTGTTTGTAGTTTATTCCCAGTGCCTCTAGATAGTTCTGTTCCTTGTCTCTCAGTGTCAATGCCTCTTCAATTTGCGATAAAAGCAGAAACGCATTTTAAGTGATACGCAACCACACAGGCCTACCGAAGCACAAAAATGATTTTCAAATTTTAAATAAATAGAAAATTAAAAGACTGATAAACACTGATTTTGGTACTTCTGGTAGACCAAGTTCTTTTTACTTCCTATAGAAGCAAATTTTTAGGAAGAGGGGCTTAAATTGTTTTAATTTCAATTTTTTGGTTTTGCTTTGCTTTGTTGTTCTGTAAAGCATTTAGTGTGTTATGATATGTACTTGTAGTTTTCCTATTAGATGAGAAGAATCAGTATATTAAGTGTGGTTTGAATTTTTCCTAAGAGCCAGCTGTAGGTTGTGACTGGATGCCAGTCAATGAACTTTCCTCCTAAATTTGTCCATTCAAGCCATTTGAAAAATAGGTTCTTTTAGACACAGGGGGAATGGGTTACAAGAGTGTGGTTTGATGTGGGTCCATTTCCATCCCACAAAAACAACAAAAATTCAATGTTTGTCTACTAAGTCACACAAGGGGGTTATCTCCTCATGTCAAAGACGGTTCATCCATTTACACTTCCGTTGGTTCCACAGTTCAGCCTCTGGGATCACCAACACATTGTTCTCCTCTCCCAGTGGAACTTGGTAGTCTGGGTGCTCAATTAATCTTTGGCTGCTTGGGGGAGTTGCCAATGAGTGGAATTTCCGCCAATGATCTGTGACACCCTTTTCAACAAACATTAATTGAATGACATTTTTTCCCCCCAAATCATCCATCTGTCCTTTCTTGTGCAACTTCTGAGCTTCCAAAGGATAGAAGGCAAGCTTTCTTCTGGTCACACATTCGGCCTAAAAAGACAATCTCTCAGGGCGCCTGGATGGCATAGTCGGTTAAGCGTCTGACTTTCGCTTAGGTCATGATCTCGCAGTTCGTGGGTTCGAGCCCCGCATTGGGCTCTGAGCTGACTGCCAGCTCAGAGCCTGGAGCCTGTTTCAGAGTCTGTTACTCCCTCTCTCTCTGACCCTCCCCTGCTCATGCTCTCTCTCTCTCTCTCCTAGAAATAAATAAAACATTAAAAAAAATTTTTAAAAAAGACAATCTTTGAATTAAACAACATGATCTACCACGGCCTTATAAATAAGTCTAGAAGATTCACTGGCCTGAAACAACATGTTGAATATAAAACCAGTTAGGGCTGGCCTTCTTTTTCTCTTTGCCCATTAAAACGTCTTGCTTTCATGCAGGCAGTAAGTGGGTAGATTCAATGCTCCTGTAATCATTTGGAGATACAAGTGGGAATGGGAAAGATAAGAGGAAAAACAGTGAGAAAAATTTTTTATACTAGTCATTAAATTTGTAGGTAAACCTGAGATCTAGTTTTCTTGGGCTTTATGTAAACTTTTGATTGTTTTAAGATATCGAAAACTGTCTCACCTATAAGAGTGCTGGTAGGTAAAGCAGAGGACATACACCACGCTATCTATCTGTGGTATATGAGATTTTAAAAAATGAAAATGAGATTTTAAAAAAATGAAACTGGAATCTTTTTCAACAGGCTGAAAGGCATTTATAATTACACTAATAATTTTTGAGTATCATACTAATGAGGAGAGGGAAATGTAGACCTTGACATTGGCATGTTTCGTTACACTCACTATGAAAAAGATGTTGTTTATCCCTCGAGAGTTTCTTAAGAAAAAGAAAGAAATCAATCGCTATCAATGAGCAATATTTTTCTCCCCAAGGAATATTGATTTGAACATTGACTTCACAATGGGTGAGTTATTTCCTCAGACCCCCTAGTATGAATTGTTAGGTGACAGGTCTTTTAGGAGCCAATAAACATGTTGTTTCTAGTATAGCAGTACTTGTCAGGGAGTCTTGTACCTCCCTGAGCTGTGGTTGGTTTGGAATATTTCAGCTTTTGCATGTCTGCGTTAAGTATTTCAATGGGTCTAGTCCAAGTTTAAACAGCAATGTCTCTCATCTCCCTTATTTTTTAAGCCAAGTGTAGCCTTTTCAATACTTCTGAGGGAAAATCAGGAGGCAGTGAATAATTCCCTTTTCTGCTTGCTCCTCAACTTCACATCCTCTCAGCTTGTGCGTGGACCTGTGACTCATGTGTAGTCATCCAAATGTCTTCATCACTCCCTTCTCGCCCTTTATGTAATGGTACAATATTGGTATCTCTGATTTTGAAAATAAGCCAGATTTTCAATTTGCCAGAGGAACCAGTATGTCAAGGAACATTGTGGTGGGTGGCAGCAGAGGAAAGGATAAGTGGTGATGGCTTCTTGTTGACACGAATGATCGTTTTTCAGTGTGTCTGTTAGGATTTGTGTACACTGGGTTGGGTCTTCTTAATGAGCTCCTTCAAGGACAAATGTAGAATTTATATTAGGTCACCTTTGGGTTGATTCACCCATCCATTTATTCTTAAACAAATCTTAACCTACACCCAAATCGTGTGCTGGACACCGTGCTCAGCTCCAATGATGGTCTGAGGCTGTCACCGTGTGGTTGGGAAGTCAGATAGTTGTGAATCCATGTTGACACAAAATACTTTCAGAGCCCTGAGGCTTATTTGCATAGCAGCTGAGAGTAGCAAGGGAGCCTTCCGGGAGATGTCGAGCAAAAGCAAGTTAATTCATCGGACCCTGGGCTCAGGAGAAGGAACAGAAGGGTATGTCCCTGTTGCAAAGTGAGAGAAATCCCAAGCAAGTCATTGCACCTCCCTGAACCTTCGTTTCCTTGTCTGCAAACAGGAACTAGTGATACCTGCCTTATGGGATGGCTGTGAAGGTTAAGTGAGATTGCATGAAAAGGCCTTGACACTGTGCACAAAGTAGCCACTGCATAAATGTTTGCTAGAAAGGTATAAGAAGGTGACACCTTAGCACACTCTCTGCTATGAATCCAACAAATATTTGTTGGGCACCGACCAGGTGTCATGCCCCAGTGCTGGGTTCTGGGCAAAAGACCAGCAGTTTGTCAGGAGATACCAGGAGGATGGAGTGAGGGATAGAATGACAGGCGGCTTGTGCGAGGCATGGAGGAGACACGTGGCTTCTGTGCTTGGCGGGCCTGAGCTGGTCCCTTACTGCTGGAGCTCAGAGCACCAGGGGTGGCCTGAAGGAGGGACAGCCAGCAAAATGTGTCCTGCCCGACCAGGAAGGGCCTTGTGGGGCAGTGATGGCCTCAAAACAGGAAAGAGACAGACAGGCTTGTTCATTTGTGATTTCTCAGTTTCCTTTAAGTTTTCCCACGGGTGTTCCTTGCCTTTGTGGAGCTGGATTTCGGTCTCTAAGAAATCAAGACACCCATCTGTTTGGTGTCGCCTGTTATAATGTGGCGCCTCTGGTATACACTCACTGAACATGGCTAGGTCTTTATACTTCCCTCTGCTCCACGTGCTGAAATTTTCCAATCCTTTCTTAATCCCAGTCAATTTCAGAGTGCTCAGATTTAAGTGCTTGCTTGTGTGCTTATTAAAGAGACTTGTGAATTGAGAATTGTGATCATGTCACTGCCTAAAACTCTTCATATTGCTCTTAGGATAAAGTCCCAAATCCTGAATGTGGGCCACGAGACTTTGCCTCATCTGGCTTCTGTCCTGGGCTCCGGCCTCACCTCCTGGAACTCCCCATTCTCCCCATGTGTCCCTGTCACTGGCTTCTCTCCTGTTATTTGAGTACCGTTATCATGTCGCTACCTGCGTTTGAAAGGCGTCCCAACCTCTTCTCCAGACAAACTCTTCTCTTTAGTTAGGGTCCTACTTAAAAGTCATTTGCTCAGGAGAGGCCTACCTCATTTCCTAGGTTAGACGTTCTAATGATACCGGCTCACATCACCTGTAGTTTTCTTTTCTTCCGCTTACCCTAACTGAAAGAAGTTATTTGAGCACAAGCCTTATTCATCCAGCAGGTATTCTCTGAGCCCTTAATGTGGCCTAGATGTTGGGAATACACACAGGAAGGCAAAAGTCTCAGTCCTTGGAGCTTGTAAGTGAGACAATGAGCAAGAGGCAAATGTAGATGGGATAGAATGTCAGGCAGTGATAAGCACTCTGGAAAATAGTTAAGCTGGGTAAGGGGACGGAGAGGGCTTGAAGATAAGCTGGGAATGATAAAAGGGAAGGCTTGTGGTTGTCTGGCTCAGTGTAGAATTCCCAATGCCCACCACAATGCCTGGCATCCAAGAAGTACCTCACAAATATTTGCTCAGTGAGAACCATCTTGGTTCAAGTAGACCTGAAGGAAAGAAGGGTTGAATAAGGCTGATGCAGTGATGTTGGCTTCTCCCCACGTTCCCCAACTGTTTCTGGGACAATGTAGTCTGTGTGTTTACCCAACATCCGATGGGAATCAACCTAACTCCCTGTTAAAGTTGATGATAGTCATACCTCTTGTGTGGGAGCTTTGCACACTTTCTCCTTAACCACCACAGGCCAGATAGAAACTAGCTGGTGAATGAAATATTTATGCTTTGAAGGAATCTTGATATTCTAATCAGTTTCTATTAATGACGATGATCAACTATGTCTATGAAGAGGAGGGGAGTTTTTTTCTGTGATCTCTATGCATCTAAGTGACTAATGAAGTCAATCTGGACTTGGCAGATTTGGCACAACTTGGACAGACGTAGCACCCATGATGTTGTGTCACTTCTCAGCTTGCCGGTTCCCTCGTTCCCACTGCCATGATCTCATGTTTGGCATTTTCCTTTCAAAGTTTATCTTCCCATTTCGCATGCTGCCTCTGTGTGGCTCAGGCTTAAGGCACTGTCTACCACTTGTCTTCCAGG
This sequence comes from Hyaena hyaena, assembly GCF_003009895.1. Lineage (NCBI taxonomy): Eukaryota > Metazoa > Chordata > Mammalia > Carnivora > Hyaenidae > Hyaena > Hyaena hyaena. The sequence goes on from NW_024080971.1 coordinate 1,805,258, forward strand.
CAACCTTGTCTTTTTAAAAAATATTCTGAACACCAAACATGTTCTATTAGCTTTAGTTTTAATTTTGGTGGAGCTGGCGGGGGGGTGGGGGGGAAGGGGAGAGCAGAGGAGAGGGGAATTCATGCTTTCACAATTTTCTTTAGTTTGAATGACAGAGCTGGACCCTGGGGCTGAGTTTGAATTGAGATTCAGACAAATTGGGTCCGTTTTCTATAGTCTTGGTTTAAAAAAAATCTGCGCAGCATGAAGGAAATGAGCAAAAGAATGGTTTGGATTCTCTTCTGGGGACCCCGGCACAACTTTTCTTTTGTGCTGTCACCTGGCCCCCCTGTTCCCCCGCGTGAAACAGCGGCTTTCCCTGCCCTGGGGGGAATCTTCTGGTTTTGCGCTTTCATAGGAATTCATTGCTTTGTTTGTATCACTCTTTGGACCAAAAAAGCCAATCAAAGTCCATACTCTAAGTTCACTTTGGCTCCAATCCCCGCTGTTTTGTCTGTCCCACCCCTTTCTGTGTATCACACTGTTTATCTCCACAACCAGATCTCAGAATCCCCAGCAGAAAATCACATAGTTTATATCTGTCAGTAACCAGCTTCCCCACCTACCCCGTGCCCTAATCAGAGGCCTTCCCATAGTTGCTGCTCAGAGGTTTGGGTAAGAAAAAGATCGGAAAGAAATGGAATATATTTCCAGCTTCACACGTTTTCCTTCAATCTTATCAGTCTGTAATTATATATTTACTTATCCTTGTACGTATTGACTGCTCTGCCTTCCCTCCGGCTATAAGCCTCATAAAGGCTGGAAAATGTGTCTGCGTTGTTGACCAAGGTACTCCCAATGCCGGCCAGAGTAAACATATTTAATGAATCTCTGTGGAATATAGGAGTGAATATAGAGAAGAAGGAGCTTATTCAGGGTGGATTTTCACTTACCCTAAAGAAGTGAAATGAAAGCAAACTTTGGTGGTTTTGTTTAACTGGGGGCAACTTGGTATGGACTGAGAAATTCAATTAACTGTATTCATCAATTTTTGTTTCTGGGCTAGAATCATCAGACTAAGACCCAGAATTCTTGATCCCACCCCTTTTGCGGCATTAAAAAACGACAACAAAAAACCCAATTCAAATCTTGGCATATTACACCACCCAGATTTTTTTCTTTGTCTCAAAGAAGGCTCAGCCGAACACGAGATTCCTTACCCAGTGCAACAATCAAAAACTCCTAAAACCTCAGCTGCCTTGGATGATGTCACAAAACCCTTAAGAATGCTCACTGCTGGGGCACCCGGGTGGCTCAGTCGGTTAAGGTTCGCACTTCGGCTCAGTTCATGATCTCACGGTTCGTGGGTTCGAGCCCCACATCGGGCTCTGTGCTGACAATCAGCTCAGAGCCTGGAGCCTGCTTCAGATTCTGTGTGTCTCTCTCTCTCTGACCCTCCCCTGCTCATGCTGTGTGTGTGTGTGTCTCTCTCTCAGAAATAAATAAAAACATTAAAAGAAAAAAAAAAAGAATGCTCACTGTGAGTTGGGCACAGGCCCAGCAAACACAATTCTTTCTGCCAGTTATTCAGGGTCTTTGACAAATTAGGTGGTCTTTCTCCTCCTCCTCCTCCTCCTCCTCCTTCTTCTTCTTCATCTCCTTTTCTTCTTCTTCTTCTTTTTTCAACCTCTTAAAAGGCAGTTCAGTTTACCTCTAAGCAAGGCATTAGCTCTGGCTGCTCCCAAATAACATGTTAATTGGAATCTCAGTCCAAACAAATGCCCAGTCTCTTTATTAACCCCAACAGTGTAATTTTTCAACCTCAGACTGATTCAGGGGGAAACTGTCTCATTCAAACTGCCATGCAATGGAACACGGCAGTTTTCTTCAACCAGTCTCTCTTCTGACCTTGATTTGAACCTTAACCTCTTCTACCCATGTTTTCTTTATTAGCTGCTCATAGCCGTGGCACAAGACTAATTTCCCTGTTTTTAGACTATCAGTTTACAGAGGTATTTCACTCCTCCTTGGGCCCCCAAAAGTAACCCAAGATTTCATGGACCTCTTTGGGAAAGAGAAGGTAATACCCATTCTTCACATTTCTTTTTAGGTTTTGTAATTTACAATAGCTGCTTTACAAAATGTGCTGTAGAATTTTAGACTGTATCTTTGAAGTACATTAAAGTTTAGGTCCACAGAAATCATACACTTAATTGTCAGAAAAACCTGAAAAAACTCCCCTTTTAAGTGATTACAAAAGATTTTTCATCGATAGACAGGTCCACTCATAAAGGGAAAACTAAGTCTATTCTCTGAATAATTTAGGCAAACACAATATGTTTATTTATTAGAAACCTCTAATCTTTTGGGGGGAGATCTGAATTATCCAGATAATTGCTTCAATCCCTTCATTTTTCTGCTGAAATATAATCAATGAGTAATGACAGAGAAAATAATTTTTTCTTAATTATACCTCCGCAGTTTTTGACATTGGTAAAATGATCCAAATTGAAAAGAAAGAAAAAGGCACCCTTTTCAATAACAATGAAAAAAAAAAGTGTTTATTTGGAGTCTACCTTAATATAGCAGGACTATGTAGGTAGAAAAACAGTGCTTATGATCATGTGCTCAATTAGATTTATTACAGGTTTTTGTACTTTTTGGCATTAGCATGAAAGCATATTGGTTATTAGTTTTTATAACCTAATTGGAGGCTTTGTTTCTAGTTACCCCTCTGTTCTCAGCTTCATACAATAGTTTGTTGATTGCAAAAATTACATTTCTGTGACTTTAAAGTCCTAGAACTCGGTCTGCCATTGAAAGTTGGGGATTCAGCCTGGCGTTTGGAGGGCAGAGACCATGTGCCCCCTGGGTGTGAGGGGTAGGCAGCTGGGAACAATTGTCTGTCCCCTGCGGTGTTCAGTGGCATTAGCAGCATGTTGGCAAGATAAACTTTGCCTTCATTTCACTGGCTCGAACAATTAGTTGGATTGAATCAGAGTTCTCCTAGATCATAGTTTATTATATGTTATTAAATTCCATTATTCAAGAAGTTGCTGCTATGATTATAAAACTTCCCAACGTATCCTGCAAAGCCCTCATCTCCATCCCGGGCGCACTTCCTTTTGCATTTATCTTTTGCTTCTTTGATAGACAAGCTTCCCCCCCCCCCCCCGCAACCCTTTCCCCTTGGTACTTATTTAAAGAGCTAAGAGCTAATTTGAAAATACATCTACGAAAGGACAACAAAAATGAGATGTGAAAAAAAATGGGTGAAGATTCTTAATTAGTCCATTATTTGACACGCACGATTTAACATGGTATGCTTAGCATTGTGCATTCCCCAAAAGAACAAGGCTCTTTTTTTTTTTTTATCCCAATCTTTAACTCCCTCTCATTCATTATATCCCTTCTTGTCACTTTCCATTAGCTGATCATGACATCCTTTGCTGGAAGGGCGAGCAAGCAGATTACTTCCAAACTGGTGTAAGTGACACTCAAAAGACTGGCCTAAAGGGGGTTCTGTGATAGCAGCAAGCTCTTCAGCCCCTGGACTTGGAGAATGTCATTTCAATAATATATTGGAGTCTATTGTCACGTCATCTCTGTAGCAACTTGGCGACTCCCAGAAGTCGCAGGAATCGGTCTTCTACTGTGATAGAATCTAATGTTACCACTGTTGCTGATGATAGTTATTAATAATAATAACTTATTATTATTATTATAAGGAATTTTGAGTATATTAATAAGAAAAATCATTATTATTACCATTTACTGAGCCAATCTGATCCTTCAGACTGGCATATTGCATTTTACAGATGAGGAAACTGAGGATCCAAGTAGTGAAATAACTTGTCCATGGCCACACAGCTGATAAGCAGCAGAACTGGGATTTAATTGTGAGGCTGGCAGACTCCAAGCTATGCTTCTTCCTGTTAGAACAGGTTATGCATAACAGACGAACTTTTAGGAAATGTCACCATGTCTCCCTGAGTCTAAAAGAGTAAAGAAATGATCAAAAGAACATTCATTTTAATGCAACTGAAAAATAACCTTTCACCAGACCCTTCTGAACGAGAGTGGGGAGGACTGAATGAGGCAGCCAGGGATCAAACACATATGCACAAAAGGTGCTGACTAAGAAGAAAGGGGAAAACCTAGCGCTCTGATCAGGTCAGCCCTGGAAATGCAAACTGTTCCCAGTGCATCATCCCTGTCCCCCCACAAACCCTCCCCTCCCCTCAAAAGTCCAGCCCTGGAAATCATCCTCAGCCTTGGAAGGCCACTGGCTCCGGGAAGAGCTGAATGGTTGCAGATCAAAGGTTGTCTCCCAATCAAGTCGAAAGGAGCTCTGAGCTGAACAGCATGGGGACCAGGCCCAGCTGCCACCCACACCTCACGCCGGCTTCCAGCCTTCTACGCTCCTCGGTTCCTGAGAAAACATGTTTCCTTCGTTAACCAGATTTTAGCCTCTTTCCTTCATTAAGCACGTTTGAGCTTCTTTTCCCACCAATCTTTGAAATATTTTCATTATAAAATAGAGAATAAGGAAGTACAGGGCAAAACATTAAAAAAAATTACTTGTTTTTACTACTACCAGGAGAAAATTGATAGTCCCATGGTGTATGTCTTTTTTGTTTAGGCTATATATGTAAACACATATATACGTATATACATACATATGTATATGTATATATATGTATATGTATAGATGTAAATATACATACATATTTATACGTATATATGTATATATACACATAACAGTTATTATTATATATTATATATAATTATATAATTATATATAATTAACATATATATAATATATGTATATATACATAATAATATATGTATGTATATATATGCAGTAAAACAGGGCAGACTTGGAAATTGGACCATCCATCTTTAAATGTAGATACTGCCACCAGCCTTGTGACCTAACCCCTCTGGACCCCAGTTTTCTCATATGTAAAGTACCTCCCCTCAAGAGCCCTTGTGACAATGATCTAATGTGTGTGAAGTAGCTGACCCATGGGAATCACTTTCTGGATCTAGTTGCGGCTACATGCGCGTTGGTCAGTGTTCCTATTCTGTTTCTGACTATGCTCCAGCCTCCTTGATTCCAAGCCTGCTGTTAACTTCATCTTCTGTCATGATTCTGTCCCTTCCCAGTCCGTTTGGTGTGACCGGCTTCCGCCTTACATCTCACCAGTGATTTTCCCGGTCTTCATTCCTGTCCCTTTAACTCTAACTTGTAAGTAGGCCTCACCAGCACTATGTGAAGGACACATTTCTGCCTGGATGCGCTGCTTGCCCTGCCCAAAACCGAGGCAAAGCCTGAGCTCAGCCTTCCTCATTCTCATCTGGCTGGAAATCCTTGAAGTGTGTGCAGATGGAGGCCATCTCACGAGTTTGTGATAGTGAAAATGGCAGCAACTTCGACTCACAATTTGGGGGCCTCTGGAATGTCATTGAAAGACTAGGTCCAGACAGTATAGCCATGCACAATGCCAAAACAAGTGTGTTTGTAATCATTTTAAATGTAAAAAATCATTTTAAATGTAAAGTAAAGGCAATCATTTTAAATGTAAAAAAGAAGGTAATTATGAATGCTTTTTTAAATCTTTCTTTTAAAAGCCCTCTGTTGTCAAGGCCAACTTCCCACTGATCTTTGTACTTCTGAGAAGGGGGACAATATGTACGCATGTATGTATATATTTTAACCGGGGGGGGGGGAGGTGAAGGAGGTAGCGCATGTGCCAAGAGAGCGGTCGGCTGGTGGCAGGAATGGGGAAGAGGGAATTATATTTAATGAAACTGAGAGTTCACACGGACCTTTCAGACTTAAAAAAATTGTTGATTTTACATGCCAGAGTCTTGAAAGGGGCTTGACGGCTCACAGCTTTCGTGTATTTTTCCAGATGGCAGATGCCATTTTGTGTTTTGCATAAACTGACTAAATTTGCTTGCTCTTTGTAAGTATTTCAGAAGCAACCCTTCTTTGCTTTCAATAGGACAGAAGAGCTCCTTGGCACCAGAACCCTCCTGGGCTGGTGAGGGAGGGATGAGGGTCGCTCTGAGGATACACAGCCATCGTCCCAAACTTCCTAGTTCGGGTGGAGGGAAGAGGTTGGACCAGAGCTCTGGATCTGCATTGCCTTAAGGATGGTCCGAACTGTGTGAGCGAGTCACAGAAGGTAGGCTGTGCTGAAGAGCTTTCAAAAGTTATGTTTCCAGTCTGTCTATTCTTTTCTCCATGGAGGACAAATATTTGTTACGCTCTCATTTCAACTCCTCTCTCTTGCAGTTGCTGGTTGTGTGATCCTGTAATTTAATGACTATGTGCTTAAGTTTCTGCAAAAAAAAAAAAAAAACAATTAGGATTGTAAGAATAATTAACATTCATCTCTTAGGACTGTTGTGAAGATTCCATGAGTTAATCCACGTAAAGCTTTTAGAACAGCATCTGGAGTATAGCAAGTGTTCAAGAAATGTTGATAATTATTATTGTTATGATTCATTTCTGTGGAACTTTGCATTTTTTCCTTTCTTTTCTGATGATCGACCTGTCCTGCTCCCATTGTCATTATGCTGATTCTTTGGGTTGTTTTTTATGGAAGTAGACTGGTAATAGAGTGGTTAAGCTATTGGCTTTGCAGTCAAACAGAATCAAGTTGAAGTTCTTGAAGTAACCATCAATAGCTGTAGCTCCTCAAGAAGTGACTTAATTTCTCCAGGCCTCAGTTTCTTCATCTATAAAATAGGGATGATAAGAATCTTACTTGCTTCATCACATTTTGGAGAAGATTAAATGTGACAGTGCTTGCACATTACCTGGCGAGGATGTAAGGCATGTTGGTATTGTTATTATTTTTGCTGCCCCAGATACACTGAATAGCTCACTTATACTCAAAAGTGCTTCTAGGAGCTTGTTAGGACTCCAGGTTCTAGCTTCATGTCAGCTACCTCCACAGAAAAGAGAGCAAACACAGAAATAGAAAGATGCTGTGAGGCCATGCCTTTACTGGGACTCTTTGCCAAATAATGACACAGATTTGAGAGAGTTGAGTCTTACTCAACATGGATTCCATCTAAAGTTAGAAAACTCCAATTTTTGAGCAGACCAATCCCAACTCATCACACCGGGGAGTATTCTAAAGGACAGGAACTATTGGGATAGGAACCGCAGCCTCATTTTTCTGTCCTAACCACCCCCCACCCCCCACACTCCCCCGCCGGCCCAGGTAAAGCATAACGCCAGGTAGATTGTGAGGAAGCAGTAGTGACCCGCGCTGGTTACCTTTCCTGAAGGAGTCTGCCACTTGCCACATTATAAATATTTACATTTCACATTTTCAAAAATGTTTATTTCTTCCTTAAAACTGAAAATGGATGAAAGTTGCATCTGTGACTGAAAGAAACCACTCTATAATCGTGTCACTGAAAACAGTTATTGAAAACTGTCTAGATCACACCATTTTCATCCAGCTGTGACAGTCTCCACTAATAACTGAATAAAGAGAAAAATAAAGCTTTTACCCCAAAGCTAGTACAAAACCTGAAGAAAAAACTTCAAAGAACATGGAACAAGAAAGTCTGAAAAGCATCACCAAACTTGCAGATACTTTGTTTGCTCTGTTAGAGTTTTTTTTGACACCCCCCCCGCCCTCCTTCCTGCTGCCGGGTCACTTCCCACAGTGAGGATAAGATGGGACTTGAGTTGGAAGAAAAGGCACAGGAATGATTTCCTTTCTCAACTCAGACAAGATAGCAGCTCCATCTTTTGCTCCTGACCTTATGCTTAGAGATTTCTCAGAGAGTGGAATGCTACGATTCATTATCATTAACAGGAAAATAAGAGGGGAAAGTAAGAGCAAACAAAAGACAAAAGAGGGGCGCCTGGGGGGCTCAGTCAATTGAGTGTCTGACTTAGGCTTGGGTCAGGATCTCACAGTTCCTGAGTTCAAGCCCTGCGCCTGGCTCTGTGCTGACAGCTCACAGCTGGGAGCCTGCTTCGGATTCTGTGTCTCCCTCTCTCTCTGCCCCTCCTCGCTCACACTCTGTCTCTCTCCTTCAAAAATAAATAAACATTAAAAAAAATTTAAAAAAAGACAAAAGAAAGTGCACGTCAAAAGAAAAAGGAAGAGAAGTTGGAAAGAGCACAAAGCTATGTTTTTAACAAAGGGGAAAGAAAGTGCAAAGCAGCAAAAAGAGGGAGGAAGGTCCCAGTACTGTGCCAGAGGTGGAGAGCAGGCCAGTGAAGGTCCATCTTCGCCTTCTACCAGGTAGAAGGGTTTCTGGGGGGTGGCAGCAGGAGACTACATTTCCCGGCCTCTCGCGGTGATGTGGGCCCATGTGACCTGTTCTTAACAGGGGACTATGAGCTGAAATTGAAGAGATATGTGTCACGTGGGGGCTCAGTGAAGACTGTGAGTAGTTTCTCCATTCTGTCTCTGTCCTTCTCTGTCTCTCCACCTTCTGACTAGATAATGCCCCGGTGGCCTTGATGTCACCCATTCATAGAAGACATAGAGCCATTCCAGGGAAGCAATGTGGATTCCTGAATCATTGCTTAAAGACGAGCAGCCCAGAACAACTGCCCAACCGGGAACATCCACATTAGACTTTTTTGTGAGTGAGACCTAAATGTCCATATGTTAAGCCACTGCGCTTTTGGGGATTGTTCGTCATACCAGCAAACATTACTTGCCTTGACCAATATAGAAACTGCCACCTGAAGGGAGCTCTAGAAGCAGTTGCTCTTTCTTCTCACCTTTGCTTAAAAACCAGTTAATTATTTCCTGATATCCTCTTATTCTCCTATTATGTTGTCAAAAGAGGCCAATAATAAAACCAACACATGCTATTTTTCATCAACGAGCTCCAGAGTCATGTGGTCTGACTTCCAAGTTACGAAAAGCAGCAGTTTTGCCAAGTATTTTTCCACTGCATGATATGGATCTCCAGCCATCCAGACTAATATATTTGCTTCTAGCAGCTTGACCACAGAGTCAATGCCACATCTATTAGGGCCTTGTTACAGGATGCCATATCAGGTGTTGAAGAGAATCGTCGAGTTTAGTCAGAAAAATAGAAGCCTCTTGAGGCAGAGGCAACGTAATGTGTTCACCAAATGATTTCTTTTGCCCGGGCACAGGGGAGGACCATAATCCCCTCTCCTTCACAAGTTAATTGGGGCCAGAGGACCAATTCTTTGTAAGGGAACGTACACAGAAGTGCCGTGCCTCCTTTGGTCTGCAGAGTTGAGAGTGTCTGTATATTTTCTCTGTGTCTCTCTCCTCCTCTTCCATGGGGATTGTGAGGGACACATGCTTCAGATGGCGTAGCTAGAAGATAGAAGTCACTCAGCCTCTAACGTGAACAAGAAATAACCTGTTATACTCTCCAGGGTGGGGGGGTTGTTTGTTACTGAAACATACCTATCGCATTTTGCCTGTACTCCAAGCGCTTCATCAGGGAGGAATTCAGCGCAAGGAATTTGAGGATCCCAAAGCCAGAATCCCTGGGAGAGCTGGGGAACGAAGGGAGATCTGAAGTGAAGGCGTCACCAGGATGTCAAGTTGCCACAGATGGCCTCAGCTGCCTGCAGCGCTGATAGGGGGTGGGGCTGGGAAGATGCCCCGAAGCTGATGTGTAGCCCCACGTCTGCTGTGTGCCAGTGCCCACACACCTGCTTGTAGCTACTGATAGAGAAAAATGGCTTTTGCCTTCCACCTCAGATGATTGCAAGAGTGTCTCCTAGTGGGAGGTAGTACCAAAACCCTACTGCCAAAGGAGCCTGGGAATCAGCCCTTATGGAACAGGAGACAGGGGACAAAGATGGTGCTTACTGAGTCTCAACCAAAAGTGTCAGGCACAAATACTTCTCGTCCTTCGCCTAAGAAATCCAAATGGTCATCCCTCCATAACCCATTTTCTCTTGATTCCTGAGGGCAGAACTTAATTAATTCTTTATCCCCCAATGCCAGACAAGACCAAAGAAAAAATTGTTCTGAATGGATTTGGTTGGAATGACAACAGAATCAGTAGCAAATAGGAAAGTTATTCCTGTGTATTTAAGTTAGATTTCAAGGTCTCCTGTGCATGGAATCTGATGATTCTCCTTAATGACTGCCCTTGTTTCTTCCCTAGTTTAAGCTGTTTTCCTTTCTAGTCTGCTCAGAGTGAAGAGCTGCTAGTTAAACAGGTGACCTTCGGCTTGAGCTCTGGATCCTGTCCACATAGCCAAAAAGAGGAGGATTTGATAATGGGTCTGGTAGAGACTGTCTACACACATACTCTCTCTCTCGCTCTTTCTCTCTCTATATATATGTATGTACATATATATAATATATATATATATTAACTGAAGTATCAAGTTACTTGTGTAAAGTTAGTCAAAGTATTTCCATACTTTATTCATTTGGTTTGAACCTGACTTTTGTGCTTGGGCAGAACTAGGATCTTTGGGAATGTGGGGTTTATGAGTTCACAGTGGGGCAGGGTGGGGGGTATGCTGTAAACGAGGAGGGGGTGGGGTAGACTCGGGTGTTAGCCCGAGAAAAGGATACTCAGGAAAGGGAAGGCCAGACCCTGGTGTGGTTTTACCTAGAAAGGCACAAAGTTAAAACTCTGTGGAAGATTAAAGACATCCTCTTGATATTTATTTTCCTCATCAAAAAAGGGTAAGACTATTGTGCCTATGGTAAAAATAACAGTAGAATGACTCAGACTTATTTACAACCATCAAAGAAATGAAAGATACGGATCATGTCACTAATTAATCTTTTTATCATTATAAAGTGGTGACTGTATCTAGCTGAAGTGTTGTGTGCATAATAGCACAATTATGGGGGATGTGATGATGTAATAATGGCTAGTGCCCAGTATTTAGCCTCTCTTTTCCATTCCCACCCACCATGATCTCTGGCTATATTTAGTTGTTTTACACAGTGTACCTGGAGCAAAGTCTGTTTTACAAAATTAAAAGAATGGAGAGAAGAGTTAAGAGTCTTCATAGAAAAACCAAGTTCCACAAAACCTGTTTCCCTTGGTTACCCATGTTCCTTGTTGGTTAATACATTTTCTTCTACTTTGCACCCAGAATCATGGATGGAACACAATCATAAGTTTATTTTGTGTAAAGGGAAGTAGAGCATTGAGCAATCATCTAATGAATGCAGTCAAGATGGTTAGTGAATCTGGAAAATTCCACTCTCAAAAAAAAATTACTTTCTCTACTCTGTAGCAGATTTCCTCTTGGCCTTAATTATCCACAGGGTTGTCCAATTTTCTGATAGTCTTTACCATTGTTGACATCACCCTAATAATTTATTTAATGGGTTTATTTGGGTTCATTTGGGAACCCTTTATTCTAAGTGGCTGCTTTTATAAATTATTCAATAAGCATTGAACACTATTCCAGTTATCTGTTGCTGTGTCATAAACTACCCCCAAACCTAGTGACTTAAGGGAACAATTTATTATTATCACTTTTGCTTAAGGTTGATGGGCTCAGCTGGGCAGTCCTTACTTGGTGTCCCTCATATAGTTGAAGTCTGATGGTAGCTGAGCTGGAGTCAGCTAAAGGTGTCCTTATTCATGCCTGGCTTTGGGGTAGTCGAGAATCTGTTTTGCTCCCCATAATTAGCTTGGGCTTCCTCAGAGCCTGTTGGTCTCCTGGTAATCAGCCTTCTTATGTGACCAGCTTCCTCGTGTGCAAATGTTCTAAAATCCAGGTGCAAGTTGCAAAGCCTCTTAAGACCTAGCTTTGGAAGTCATGTGGATGACTTCTCCTTTCTGCTTGTGGAAGCAGTCACCAGCCAACCCAAATTCCAAGAGTTGGAGAAATGGGGTCCGATGGATTCAAATGGATTCAATCCATTGAATGGATTCAAATCCATCTTAACTTTAGTTTGACTTGACAGTTACTACAATCCACTGCTAAGCAGTAAATCTCAATGCCAAGTGTATTTGGCTACTAAACTGGTAAGCAGTAACAGGATAATTGGTGGTCTGGTCATTAGCTGACAGTCTCAATAACCAAATTGAATGGAATTTGTGATTGTCTTATCCAGAGCTTGGTGATCACTTTGTTGAGCTGGTTGATCCATACATTCTTTTTTGTTTTTAATTTTTTTAATTAAAAAAATTTTAAAAAGATTTTTTTTAATTTCTGAGAGAGAGAGAGACAGCGTGAGCAGGGGAGGGTCAGAGAGAGAGGGAGACACAGAATCCAAAGCAGGCTCCAGGCTCTGAGCTAGCTGTCAGCACAGAGCCTGACATGGGGCTCGAGCCCACAAACCCTGAGATCATGACCTGAGCCAAAGTCGGACGCTTAACCGACTGAGCCACCCAAGTGCCCCATGATCCTTGCATTCTTTAACGCATCATCTGAGCAAAGCTATGGATTATCATCTAGTGCTTAACACATTGAGTTCCTGCTATGCACAGAGGCTGAAACTAACTTTTAGAACTTGTGATAGGGAATACATAAGCCGCTGAAAAGCCAGATTTTGCTCCCGGTATAGCTTCCGTTCCTTTTGGAAGTTCCATCAGGAGCAGGTGGAGCAACTCGTGACAATTACAAAGCAAGACGTGGGACCCAGAAAATGCAAGAGAAACTTGACAGGTGGTACCTTTCCATTTTCCTCCTGAGAACTGTCTTGTAGAGAGACAGAGAATTGATTATTTGCCTCAGCTTTCTTCTCTTTTGTGTCATTAAAGGAAGGTGATCTAGGTTTGTTAAGTAAAAGGAGATTTCAGGACAGGAATGTTGACAGAAGAATTGGTGGTGGTCAGCAATTCTCAGGCCTTATCGTTTTTGGCATAGTTTATGTCCATTTCGCGGTAACAGCTCTGAGGGGCTGGGGGAGGGGGCTCGCGATGACACAAGAGATCCCTTGACATTTCAGAAACAAAGGTCAGAGCCTGCAAAGGTCCCAGAGCAGGTAGCATTCCTGTCCACACTTCTGAAGTTCCCTTGCGTAAAGCAGGTGTTGTATCGTGCCTTCTCATTTCTGTGTACCTGTGTTATCTCACATCGCACGAAAGGACTATATCGGGAATGTTCTAAGTAAAACAACAATATAATACATGCTTTGCCCTCATTACCTAGACGTTTCAAGCAAAACTAAATTTTGGCTTAATCGTCACATAACAAGGCTCCTTTGTCGACCCATTAACTTTAACTTTGTAATTCCTACTTCATCACACTATGGATACTTTTCTCACACTGGTGAATCCTGTGTCCCCTGGGTATAATTTGCTAAATTAAACTTCTTTCCATTTCTCACGCCAATTTATTTATCTATCTGAAATGCCTGTCTCTACTTCTCTGGAAATTCATAATAAAATTTAATTATATTCTTCTCTTCATTCGGTCAATGCATACTTATTTGAAGTGTTTTTGGGTTACATTGTTATTTTGTGTCTCCTGATATATAAACCACTTTATAAATTTTCATGGGCACCTCTTTGCCCAACTTTTTATCAGCAAACTGAATGTCAGGTGCCTCCCTATACACACAAAGATATACATATGTATAGTACACACATGCATACATACATACACAGGAGACATCTCCCGACAGCTACTTTAAGTGCTCCATGCTCCACCTTCCTTTTGCCAAAAGCAAACAGACTACGGGGCACCTGGGGGGCTCACTCGCTTAAGCATCCTGCTTTGGCTCAGGGCATGATCTTGCGGTTTGTGAGTTCGAGGCCCACATCGGGCTCTCTACTGTCAGATCTGCTATCACCCCACTTCGGATCCTCTGTCCCCCTCTCTCTCCACCCATCCCTTGCTCTCTCTCTTTCTCTCTCTCAAAAATAAACATCAAACAAATTACAGACAACAAGAACAACAAAAAGCAGCAGAACTATTTTGTAATTACCTGATGAGCTGGATCAATACAGACGTCTCGTGGATTATTCTGATTTTGCAAACACCTTTCCTGCATATTCACAAGGATGAAAATAATCTAGATTATTGCTCATCTTTTCCTCGGGGAAAACTGTTTTTCATGAATTCATGATGAAAGTACGCAAGCCATGATAGCACCTGTGTTTTTTTGTGGCAAAAGTGATTTTTTTTCCCTGAATTATAGAAGTCTTACCCTTCAACTTGAGGCTACCAAGCCTTTGAAGTTCCATGGCAGCCTTATGGAAGTTTATCAAGTTTTGTTTTTTTTTTTTAATTGGTCTTGAGGAGGCCATGAACCTGACGTGGAGGACATATGCTTTTCCTGCTCTGACTTCCCGGGTGAATATACAATTGAAGTAGAAACTTGGGCTTGGCCTCAGGAAAAATCTCCTAGCCTGTGTGATCCCCACTCTTTCCCTTTCTAACCAATTTGCTGTCCCTAAAACCTTCTTATCTACCAAGTTTGGTGCTGCCCTGGAGTACTTACTACATAAGGGGCATCCCAACTTGGCTGATTTTAGGGCCACGAGGAACTATTGTCTATCTTTCAAATATCGTAAATTATTTTGACATTCCTGATATTACATTAACATGAAATAAAGCTTTCTTCTCATAATTAGGCATATACTTAAAATGCAAATCCTGCCAGAAGCATTAATCTAGTGACGGGTCCTCATTCACACAAGATGATAATGACTGATGGCAGATCTTTTTTTGAAAATGGGTTTTGATTAGGGCGAGGTGGTGATTGAGTTTTGGACAGTGGTAGACCACTGCGTTCTTAAAACAGTGTGTTCAGAGGTAGAATATCCAGACCCGCGGAGAATCCCAAATGATCCCTCAATGTGCAGAAGGGAGATATTACATCTCCTGTTTCTTTTATTTTTAAAATTCCATCTTAAGTAAAGATTTTTTGGGATATATAATATATATTGTGGGGATAATATATATATTATATATATTTAAGTAAGCTCTAGACTCAAGGTGGGGCTTGGACTCACGACCCTGAGATCAAGAGATGCTCTACCAACTCAGTCAGCCAGGAGTCCCAAGGTGTGTGTATTTTTGATGCACACAATACAAAATATGCATGGAACTTATAAGTAAAAGTACACAAATTGGATATGTCTCAAATATTTTTATTGATAGAACTATGTGACCTAAAAGGTTAGCAACTAGTGCTTACGCAGGATCCATGTGGGTAAAGTTTTCATGATGCCACATGGAGGAACAGGAAATAGTTACAGAACAAGGGTTTGCAACCTTAGAATCCTGACTGCAGGTATTACTGATTTCAGTTATTTGATCAATAGGGAGTTTACCAACTCTCGACCTGACGCCAGACAGTCCCTTTTAAGATGTCAAGAAGTTGCTCAACTTTAGGATGTTGACCAAAGAAAGTAGATTTTAATCATGCTTCCCCCCTCCCCATTTTTGTTTTCTCAAGGGTCTCAAGGGAACAGAAAGTTTTGAGAGAGTTTACTGTTTGTGCAAGATGACTGGTTGAGTAAAGAAGTCCAAAGTTTATTATCTGCATAACAAATAAAGCCTGGGCAAAGGTAGCTGTAGTGAATGTCTCCCACCTTGTCCCTTCGGCCTGTCTAAGGGGATATTTGTGCCAATGATTGCATAACCGAGAACTTAACCTAGGCATGTCAGATGGCGAGAAGGCACATTTTAGACTACTGCCAGTTAAAAAGAGTCACTGACTTTTATTCTTCTTAGTTTGACAGGCAATTGAATGTGGCATCTCTACAAAAATCATAGAAAAAGTCCATTTGTTGACGAGAGTATTTGTAAATATCCAGGTGTTGCTTGTCAGACGGTGTCAGAGTAGCTGAATTAGAATTTTTTTCCCTTTCTCTTGATGTAGACACAACACAACTCTTGACAAATACTCAAATAAGTTTACCAATCCCTGGCTAATCTGGACTTTTCTGTTGGTGGTGATTAATGGTGTCAAGGACGATTGGACTGTTCTTGTGAGGACTCCATAGTAATTTCAAGTATTCAGATGGGATGAACGTACAGTGTGGGACTCAACGAGTCTTTCAGAAGATAAGTTCCAATCCATAAATGTTGATGGGAAAGTGGGAGGTGACTGAGCGGTTGAGGTTAAGAGCTTCCTATTGGAGAGAGAAAAAAGAACACTGCTTTGGGTCTCAGAGATCCATACTGACCAGATATTTACTGAACCATTTCTCTTTATTTTGGCTCTTTTTTTGTTGTTGCTTTTGTTGAAACTTGAAGTTTGTAAAGCCAACTAAAGAGGCATTTTATAGAGGACAGTCATGAATTGTGATAATGAATGAGCCAGAAGCCAGTTATGGAAGCCAAGTAAATTAAAAAGTTGACCTCTAATTTTTTTTAAAGTTATCCTTAAATTTTTTTTCAATGTTTATTTTTGAGAGAGAGAGACAGAGAGAGCAAGTGAGCATATGAATAGGGGAGGGGCAGAGAGAGAGAGAGACAGAGACACAGAATCTGAAGCAGGCTCCAGGCTCTGAGCTGCCAGTGAAGAATCTGAGGCCAGCCTCAAACCTGTGAACCATGAGATTGCGACCTGAGCCAAAGTTGGATGCTTAACCAACTAAGCCACCCAGGAACCCCAACCTCTAATTTTAAGATTAGGTACTGGAAATTTTTATAAACTTTCTCCAAGTGTGTTTATTATCCAAGAATTATATTCTCAAAGAAATATTTTTAAAGTTTATTTTCTTTATTTTGAGACAGAGAGAGAGAGAGAGAGAAAACATGAGTTGGGGAGGGGCAGAGAGAAAGGGAGAGAGAGAATCCCAAGCAGCTCTGTGCTGTCGGCAGAGCCGACTGTGGGGCTTGATCTCAGGAACTTTGAGATGATGACCTGAGCCAAAATGAAGAGTCAGACACTTATTCGACTGAGTCACCTAGGCACCCCTCAAAGAAATATTTGAGAAAGAGTTTAAACATGAAGAACAAAGCAATCAGAGTGAGATCCTTTGCCTAATTTTAGATGGCTAAAGAAATCCTAATTGATTTAGTGTATTACATGAAATCCACACAGAATTGTCTCTGTCCACATGAGTAGGTAAGGATACATAGGTAATTAAAACTAGCTAGCATCTAGATTATTTTAGTTTATGGATATATTGTTTTAAAAGAAAAGCCCCACAATTTTCTCATATGGAAAACACAAATTCTTTGGGCACCTGGGTGGTTCAGTCTATTAAGCATCCGACTTTGGCTTAGGTCAGATCTCACGGTTTGTGGGTTCGAGCCCTGTGTCGGGCTCTGTGCTGACAGTTCAGAGCCTAGAGCCTGTTTTGGATTCTGTGTCTCCCTTTCTCTGTACCCCTCCCCAATTCATGCTCTATCTCTCTCTGTCTCAAAAATAAATAAAATATAAAATAAACTTTAAAAAAAAGAAAAGACAAATTCCGACTTCTAAGCCTAAGCCCTGCAATGACCTATGGCTTGGAATTTCTCTCATGACCAGCTATTCAAGTGGAAAAACTAATTATAGTATAAATTTAGATTAGACGCTTGGAAGTACTTCTATAGACTGAGACACTGAACTGAGTTGTAAACAAGTGGTAGCTTCAAGACTCTTTCAAAGGCCAGAGTAGACAACTATCTTTCTGAGTCTGTTTTGGAGGGTTCATCAAGCCCTAGGATTTTGTAGGCCATCCATCCAGGATGGATGAGAGTCAATTGTTACAGCATTGAGAGTGTGAATTGTCTGTTCTGCCTTTAAAAGGACCCATTTTCTTTCTTTTTAAAAAATATGTTTATTAAAGTTTATTTATTTTGAGAGGGGCGGCAAAGAAAGAGGGAGAGAGCGATAATCCCAAGCAGTCTCTGCACTGTTAGTGCAGAACCTGATGTGGAGCTCGAACTCATGAACCATGGGATCATGCTCTGAGCCAAAACCAAGAGTCTGACACTTACCTGATTGAGCCACCCAAGGGCTCTTTTCATATTTTTATTTATTTATTTTTGAGAGAGATAAAGATAGAGATAGAGAGAGAGAGAGAGCTCATGAGCAGGGGAGGGGCAGAGAGAAAGAGAGAGAGAGAGAGAGAGAGAATCCCAAGCAGGCTCCACACTGTCAGTGAAGCACCCGATGTGGGGCTCCGACATAGGAACCATGAGATCATGACCTGAGTGGAAATCAAGAGTCAGATGCTTAACCAACTGAGCCACCCAGGCACCCTCCCCCGCAAAGGACCTCCTTTCTGAGGAACATGGGTGGCCGTGGAGATATGTGAACACTGAGAGGGAATGTGAGCCGCATGACTAGAAGTGTCGGAACAGTTTGTGATTCAGAAATGGGCTTTGAAACCTGCAGAGCCCATTAAATCAGTCAATTAATAACAATAAAAACAATCATTATAAACCCAAGAACATTAAAGCATTTGGTGAAGAAGATGACAGAATGGAAGAGGAAAAAAAAAAAAAAAGAGAGAAAGAGAAAGAGCCAGAAGGCCAGAGACGAGGGAGCCAGAGCGCCGGCGCACAGGAGGCACACGGCTGGTGGGCTGCGGGCGCAGAGGGCCTGGTTTTCCAATCTGGCGCTGGGCTCGATGAGTCTGTTTATTCAGCTACAGTATCAGACGTTCCCTTTTCCTGCCCGAAGAAGTCCCCTTTGAAGAGCTGCTCTGCTGGGGAGTAGTTTCCCCTTGGACACGTTACTCCTGTTTGCAGCCCTACAGGAAAACTGGAAAGGCCACAAGAATGTTCTTTAAAGCGATATTCCAGCGCCACGTGAGGGGAGGATGAAATAGCAGTGAAAGATTTATTTCCTGGTTGAGGTATTTTTTCCCCTCTCAAGTGAATTTTGCACTGAACAAAGGTGTCACATGAATGCGATGGGGGTCAGACTTGCTCGGTACCTCCGGGTCTGTGTAGTGGGGTGGGAGAGCAGAAGCATTTTAAACTCCTGTGGGCCTGGTGAGAGCCAGGGCGCACCTGCCAGAGTCAGAGGGAATTCACTAGGACCTGGGGCCCCGCCGGGCGAGCCTGTGTCTGCAGAGGACGCAGCGGTGGTGACTTATCAGAGGACCGGCCTACGCTTTCAAAGCCAAGCAGCAAAGAGAACTTTAGTGACTCAGAGGACAACATCTCAGAGCCAAATTGGGGGATTCAGAGGTTGAAATTTGTACTTTGGGGCTGCAAATATTAATTTCTTATAGTTCCAGTACACTTTTTACTTTTCAAAGAAGTTTTTCATCCAGCCCCTGACATTAACCCTGTGAAGTAGTGAGGGTAGATGTCAGTCTCCTGAAGTTTGCTCTTTGGAAACGGATGCGGCCAAAGAAAGAGAGATCGTTACCTAGCTCATGACTGGCAGGGGCGGGACGACCACCCAGGTCTCCTGACTCCTGGACCAGGTCTCTTTTCTCTGTGTTCTTGCGACCTATACAAAGTGATGATGGGAGCTTCAGAAAAAAAAAAAAAAAAAAAAAAAGGGAAGGTGACATTCTCCATCTCCTCCCAGGCATGTAGACAGTTACTGTGACTTTGAAGCCACTGCTTTGCTGTGTCCAAATTCTCTCTCCGGGACTGGCCTTAGGGAGGAGATTCAAAGTGAAACCTTCAGAGGGGGAAGTCTCATATTCTAGTCACTGTGGCTGCCCAGTGCCTCTGGTGGATTTATTCAATCTTTGCCTGTACCACATAAAGCAGGAGCTCTCCAGAATGAAAAGGGTTCTTTGTTCCATCCTGAGATGAACCCTTTGAGGAAGAGACGCCGCTTCCCGGTGAGGCCTGGCTCTCCAAGAGCAGGGACAGGACCCACGCTCTCCCCTTGATTCCTGGCTGAGACTCAGTGACTCCCGGGGACTCTGGAGCCCGGAAGTGAGGCTCATGCAGAAGCGAGCATAGAGCGCAACAGGTGCTCTTAGTGAACAGGAGTCTTAGTGAACCAGGATTTCTTTCTGGGGAATAGAGATTTACGTGTGTCAGGGCTCCACAGAGAAACTCAAAGAGGTCTTCTCTTAAGTGCTACCTTTTCTACTTGGACAACACAGGCCTTATATTTTATCTACTTCTGCATGTTTGTCTTCTTTCTACATGTAGATCTGCAGTCTCCCAACATTCAGCCGTATCTTCCTCGTTATTTGGTAGCCTCTAAGACCAGCTTAAAATATCTGATGAATGAACGGGATGCCATTTTCAGCCAACCACTGATTCCAGTGCCTCTCGGCCTATAGTTCAAATCTGAGTCGCCAGGGAAACAGGCATGTGTACTTTGAAATAAGTCTCGAGATGAATCTCACGCACACCAAAGTTAGACAATTATTGCCTTATCGTCTTTCTCCTTAGCTTCAAGAGCTCTTGGGGACTGAGCAATGCCACCAGCACAAAGACAACCTCAGATCTGGGTGGTGGTTCCTGATTCACAGGCTTATGTCACGGGTTTGTCTAATTTAGTCCTGATATCATGGGGTGAATTTAATAACAGTCCTATTACATGGATCCTTTTTTCCACTCACTTTATAGATGAGGAGACAGAAGAGTGAGAGGGTCCGGATCCCATTGCCAGTTCCTTGGCAGGGCCTGTGTTCATCCCAAGTCTTGTGATTCCACGTGCCCTGTTCTTTCCCCCACCACCCTTGTGGCTCTATACCTTTGTGGGCATTGCTTTTCTTTGTGTGGAAGATGTTATTCCCAATAAAGCTTGCTGTCCATGTAGCCGGGGACAGTTACCGTGATATATATGAAGCCAGGGGAAGCTACCACTGTGTGTATCTAATGAAGCCTAGAGTAGGATACATGGCTAAGGCTAATAAGGAAACATCCTTTCATGCAAATGTTATGGTGCAACATTGTCGTTCAGGGTCAACTTGGAAAAGCAGAACTGGGCCCCAGTGAGAGATGAGGCCCCTTCCAGAGAAGGGCAGTCTGGTTGTTGATTTGTGATTAAGTCATGTTCTCCTGACTTCATTTAGCCAGGAATGGAGAAAGGGTGAGAAGCAGGCTGAGCAGGGACTCTAGATCATAAAGCAGGTGACCTAGAGTCCCAGGGATGATCAGGCCAGTTCTATGGAGGTTGGCCGTCTTTGATATCCATGAGGTTCACGGCCAGTGCTAAGCAAGGCGATGAGGAAGTAGTGTGGGTATGTCGAATGCCATGAAGGTGAGCAGGTCTCCTCTCACTTCATTCAAAAGGTTCTGAACGCTCCTACGTTCGAGATAGTGTGTAGCCATGATCTCAATGCCCGTTTAATGGTTGCTAGAGTATTCTGAACAAAACTTTCTGAGGGGCTCTTTACTCTTTGATTAGTTGCAACATACAGACAGCCATCAGAAACTGAGATGTGTCAACTAAAAGAAAAGGTGGGTCTGAAGCTTCTGCTAGAGCCCAATTCTCTCCCACTTAGCTGGGGAAGGACCTCTTCTTTAATCATGGAGGAACAGATGATTGATATGACTGTACCCTGATTAGAAAAGGTTTCATTTTACTTGTGCATGGTACATGGAATTAGTTAAGGGTTGCACAGGAAAAGAAGTGATGGACCATTGTTCACATTAAATTATAATGACAGCCTTCCTAACCACTGTGTATTTATTATGTAAGAAAAGAAAATGTCTAGTAAAATTCTGTATAGGTTAATAACACCTTCATAATATACTCCTTCTTTTCTATTGACTTGAATAGCCCTCCTACTGACTTTTAATGGATTATTAGAGTTAATTACATCAATTGCAATATAATTGATTCTTAAATACTATGTAGAAACCTCATACAATTATGGAAAAACAAAAGTTATCTAGACATCTCAGATCAAAAAAGATTTGGAATTCCTGCACATTTAATTTCTGATAATCACTAGTCAGTTTGGACATTAAGATTGCATGCTGTCCTGTTTTCTCTTTGCTAGGTTTTGACAGAATTGATAGTTTTACAACATTTAACTCAATACGCATGGAAATATAAGATTAAAGCTGTGAATGCAATTTTTTTTTCTAAAAGAGAGATCACTTCATGGCTTAAAAGCTGAAATGTGTTACCTGCCTAACATTGACAGAAACGAACTCAAGTGAAAATCAAAAGTGGATTTGATGTTGAGTTTTAGAAATCTCTTCTCCACAGGTGTAAAGATGCCTGTGGGTCTTAGGGTTTGTTACCCGAGGGCTTTAAAATATGACAACAGGATGATTTGTGCCTAAAGGGGCCCAAAAAAATCCTTGCATTTTATTACCTAGTCATGGGCTATGTGTCCTAATGTCAAAACCACTGGTTGAAAAGTGAAGCATCGTTAATATCTGTTATTTGATGTCATGTACAGCAAAAGATATTCCTGTAACAGACTTGTATGCATGCAACTTTTTCAGTTTTAACTGATCTGGGGAAATTTGTTTGTGGGTATTGACACAGTCATCAGTGTGAGTTTTCTAAAAGACTCTGCTGCTTCACCGATATGGATTTCTAGATCATTCCAAAATGGTTGACAAGGAAATGTACAGTGGGTAGGTCCCTGGAATGGGAATCCGCAAACAAACCTGATGTTTCCTGTTACTACTTTGCTCTATGATTTAACCTGAATAGACCTTAATGTTCTCTTCCAGTAAAATGAGAGCAAGAGCCTCCAAGCTTTCCTTACTGTGAATCTCCTGCCTTTGAACTCTTGGTAATCTTAGTTTCCATTTGAGTCCTAATATGAGCTAACTTATATCAATATGTATATTGTGTATTTTGATGTGCCTTATATATGGCCATATGTCTCATCGGGTTAACTAGATTGTAAATTTCCAAGGATAGGGACCATGCCACAGATTACTTCTGTAGGCTCAGAACATATACTATAGTATCCTAGTCTAGAATAGCTCGTGTTTGGTTGGCTGAAAGGCCAACCAAAAGGACGTGTTACCATTTATCTCCTGAAAGTCTTGATATAACAAGAATAATGACAAAATATCCTACCCATGTTTTATGATAGTTTAACTTTTAAAAGAATTATAAAATATTTCGTTTTATGAAGCTTCATGCTTTAAATCAGATGCACTTATGATGTAAAATCCCCTTCAGTTTTTTAATAAATTACCAGGCAATCCCAGTTAATAGAACTTGAGCGGTCTATTCTAAAGTTCATCTGGAAGAGCAACCACATGACAATAGCCATCGAAAACAAACAGACAAAAAGTTAAAATGAGTGAGGACTTACCCAGGTAGTAGTAGTAGGGGTCAAAAGGAACCATTCATCTTAAGCAGGAAACAATTGTGATACCGTTATGGCACCAGCACAGTGATAGAGAAATCAAATAACCAAAAAGATTGCAGTCCAGAAACAGACCTAAGAATATAGGGGAATTTAGCAGATAACATGGAGGCCGTTCGAATCAGTGGCTGAAAAGCAGACTGCTCAGTAAATGGCATTGGGACAGCCGGCTCTCCATCTGGACTCACACCATACACAAAAGTAAATTCCAGATGGAGTAAAGCTCTAAACATAAAAATCAAATCTATACAAGTATTAGAAGAAAATATGAATGAACCTTTTTTAAAAAAAAAAAAAAATCTTGGATAAGAAATTCTTTGTAAAAACGAGATGGGAGGGAAACCCAGAGACCATTAAGGAAAACCTGAGTTAATAAAAAAAAACATTATAAAAAAAGAGAAGGGACAGGTTGGGACAAAATATTGGAATGATACATTACAGAATAAAGGGTGTTACTGTCCATTATTTAAAGAGCGCTTCCAATGAAAAAAATATAAATAATGTACTCGAAAATGGCCAAAGGTATAAAATAAGCAATTCTTGGGAAAAATTGCAAATGACTAGGCAATAGCTGAAAAATATGTTCGATCTCATTAGCTGTAACAAAAAAATGTACAGCAAAAGAATATGAGCTGCAATTTTTGTACCCACCAGACTGGCAAAAACACTATGGGAGCTGATTTGATGTATCAGTTAAAATGAATGACCATCCCGTATAGACCGTCAAGGAGAGATGTCAGTGGTGTTGTTGCTAAGTGAAAGATGCAAGTTGTAGAACATCACACATTATATCATGTCCCTTTCATAATACCTTTTAAAAGCAAAATAATAAAATTTGTTAATTAATTATTTATGCATTACAAAGACAACATTGTCTTGTATCATCGTTATCTCTTGCAATAGTGCTACAAGGATTAAGTATACAGCTCTAATCTTTGAATTACTTTCCTGCTGGAGAACGTTCTTTTATTATGCTTTATTTAACACTCATCAAACTGAGTAACTGATCTTTAGGAGACACTGTTACAAGTCATTAGTTGGGGTGTAATTGAATTGAGTATTATATTAATATGGTGCAGTATTATATGGAATTTCAGTCAGCTCTGTTTCAACTCTTCAGATCAATCCTGTTGAATTTGGTTATTTAAAGAGGGTTCTGGCTCTAACTCATGGTTGTGGTAGGATCTTGTCAGGACCCCTTCAATATTTAGGTCCTCAGGTTTTGTGCAATGATTGGGATAGAACCGCCTCCTCTGTCAGCTGGGATATTATTCTAAATGACATCCAAGGATACCCCCTCCTACCTCAGGACCACTCGGAGAGTTAACTAAATCACAACACCCTGGAACCCCGGCCATCAGCGCGGTGGAACGTGTCAATGTAAACAGTCCTGTGATGAGTTTGAACTTGCTTCCAAGTTGTTTGTTAGCAAGGAGTTCAGACCTTTGGCCGTCTGGGTCTTTAAGGAAAGCTTTTTTCCCCATTCCAATGACTTCCTGTTCATGGGAAAATGAGAGGAAATGAACCTCTAACAGGAGGATGGACCCACCCTTTTCCAGTCGTGTGGCTTAATTTGTCAGGTGTAATATTGGCACCTGGTGGCTTGTATTGGCTTCCTGCCCACCCTTGCTGGGGAAGTATCCACATACTTGTGATAGGCGGTAGAAGACTTCAAAGCCATTTGTAAAAGAAAGGATATTGTCATTAAAGAACTTAATGGTGAATACTCCCATTTAGTGATGTCAAGATAAAAGGAAAATTTTAAAAACACATTATCTAGAATTTTTTTTCTGGTGTATCATAGTACCAGTTTAAACAAAGTAATGTAGTTGATTTAGTAACAATATATTTTCAAGGATATATATTTATTGACTGGGTGTTTAGTTTTCCTGTTTTTGAGAAATTAGCAAAGGTGTCAATTATTTATAAGAAGATAATGAATTGTTTCTTTATGGATATAACTCTCTTTGCTCAAATTCACCTTTAAATAGGTACTCTCTTTGTGTCTACTGATGGAATCGTTTCCTTTGAATCAAAAGGGAAAACTACAATAATATCAAGTGGATCTGATAAGCGATAAAGGATGATACGGGTTTTTAGAATTCATTAGGAATTTTGGATGGGCACAGCTGGTTCAGTTCCATACCTCTCAATTTTCAGCTAGAAATAATTACTGCCTTTTGAACAATGGTATAGTTAATTGTCCAGCAATTCAAGGTAAATTTGTCTATGAATGGGGATTAACCAAACTATAATCAGTGGTCATTAAACCATAATAAATTCTACATAACAATGGAACTTATTTTAGTTTTTTTAATTAATGTAAACTACATTGGTTTAGTAGATCTAAAACTCTCTAGGCAGAGGCCGTGTTCACGGATATGGAGACCCAGAATGATTAATCTCCCTAC
Source organism: Hyaena hyaena (assembly GCF_003009895.1). Classification (NCBI taxonomy): domain Eukaryota; kingdom Metazoa; phylum Chordata; class Mammalia; order Carnivora; family Hyaenidae; genus Hyaena; species Hyaena hyaena. The sequence goes on from NW_024080971.1 coordinate 1,830,769, forward strand.
GGCATATGTTCGTGTCCATCGCTTGTAAACCTTAACCGGTCAATTGTCATCAAATGCAATTGTCATCAAATGATTAACAAGTTTTTATTACGTTTTTATCGGTCTAACACAGTATCCAAAAGTTTTATAAACCATTAACTGAAGAAATATTTGTTGATGTCTATTCTATCAAAGAGCATGGAGTTGGATTTGCTTTGGCAGAGACGGAAGAGTTCTATAGAGGGAACTCTAAGGATACATTACGTAGAAGTCCTTCAACCCTAAATGCTGGTGGCCACTTTCCCCAGATCTTTCCCTCTTTTACAGTCTACCTGGCTGGCAAACCCAAGACATATGAACAGGTAGAAATTGTACATTTTGTTATATAAACTGTAAATGGGGTGGGAGTCCAGAAAAGAGGAGTTCCATGTTGATTGACTAGCCTTTGAGGAAGAGGTTAGTTTGCTGAATCTTAAGGGTGAGTAGTATTTAGATAGCCAGGGAGGAACACAGTGGACTTTTAAGTGAGTGGGAGCTAGGAATGAACGAGTAGTTCCTCTGGGTAGGCGCAGAAGACTCCAGGGTTGCTTGCAGGGTCCTTTGTGGTGGGAAATAAAGTGGTTCGGTTCGGGAACAATGGTATGAAAGTTCTTGTAGGTTCAGCAGAGGAATGTAGGATTTGAAGTATGAGGTGGGTGCGGGGTAATTTGAATAGTAATTTAGGAAGGTTTCCCTGGCAGTTATTTATAGGATGCCTATAGCAGGGGGGAGACTGTGAAGAGGGAGATTTGTTAGGGGACTCCTGCAAGAGAAGGTTAAAAGACAACTTCAGGTGGTGATGGTGGGAAGGGATAGAGAGAAATCAACCCAAAAGACATTTTAAAGGAGGGAAGGATGGGCCAGGGTGGCATTGCGTAGAGGGGTTGGGAGAAGAAAATTAAGTCAAAGATAACCCCACAATTTCTACTGTAGAAGGCTGGATAATTGATAACACCATGGATCTCTTGAAAGAAAATGATGACTTCTATGTTTAGACAGGTTATATCTCTGGGATCAATGGGAATATTGGGTAGAACCATCCTATTTATAAACATGGGAATAGTGAGTAGCCAAGGGGCCAGAAGACACCAAGAATTGATGATGAAGAGCTCCATACTAACTAGAAATCCCAACCTCACAGGATGACTTGCAAGGCTGCTGTCACCTAGCCCCTCCTATTTCTTCAAATTCATCTTCAGCCCATAATCTGTGCTCCTCCCCTCCTGGTCCAGTCAGTTAGCAAACTGCATTTGCCTTTTGGTCTTTGTGTTTAAGTTTTTGCTATTCTGGGACCCACTCCTGAAATGTCTAATTATTAACATCTCTCTGGGCATCAAGGCTGCTCAGGTCCTCTCCATGTGAAGATGTTTTTCAATAACTTCAGTGCACACTCTTCTTTCTCTTTGTCAAACTCCTGTAGCGTTTACAGCATGCCCTGTTTGTAAAGCCCTTGGTCACTTACATGTCTGTGTTCTTGTTTAATCAGGTCAAACACAAATACCTATCGTGTTTTGTTAGTAAAACTATAAATGCCTGGAGGGTAAGGATCAATGTTCTTCTTGCATCATTTAGGAATTCTATTTTACTGTTACGAACAGAAGCTCCTACACAGTGGCCTTAAAAAATTAGGAGTCTGATTTTTTTTTTTCTCCTTTATGAGAAGTATGAAGGCAGGTAATCCTAACCTGATTTGGCAAGTCTTGATAAGAGCAGAGACCCCGCCTCCTCCTCCCTTTCCACTTAACCACCCTTCGCATACATTCGTCTCTCCAGAATCACAGGCTGGCTGATCCTTTTCAAGGAAAGCATTGAGCTGCAGGCAGGCAGGAGGGGAGTAAATGGGCTTTCCAACCTAATTGGCCCTACTTCTATTTTATGTTTAATGTTTATTTACTTTTGAGAGAGAGAGCACAGAGAGCAGGGGAGGGGCAGAGGGAGGGGAGGAAAGCAGGCTCTGTGCTGACAGTGGGGAGCCCAGTGCAGGACTCAGACTCATGAACCATGAGATCATGACCTGAGATGAAGTCGGATGCTCAACTGACTGAGCCACGCAGGCGCCCTGGTCCTACTTTTAGTATGTTTCCCAGGACACTTGATGGCACAAGTGCTGCTTACATTTTGTCGGTCAGCAGTTAGATATATAGTCATGCCTGCTCAAAAGCAATGCTGCAAATATATTTTAAGTGGACATATTGCCTTCTCCAGCAAAATCTGGGTTATTTTAATGAACAGAAGGTCTACTGACAGCTCAGAGGCAACTAATTATCTGTGCTCTCTCTTTGTCTGTCTATCTGTCTCTTTCATTCTGTCTCTGTCCCTAAATATAAATTCTTTTTTTTTAATTTTTTTAATTTTTATTTATTTCTAGGAGAGAGAGAGAGACAGTGTGAGCAGGGGAGGGTCAGAGAGAGAGGGAGATACAGACTCTGAAATAGGCTCCAGGCTCTGAGCTGGCAGTCAGCACAGAGCCCGACGCGGGGCTCGAACCCACGAACCGCGAGATCATGACCTAAGTGAAAGTCGGACGCTTAACCGACTAAGCCACCCAGCGCCCCCTAAATATAAATTCTTGTTTGGATACACACACACGTAAATGGAGAGAGACAGAGAGATTATGCTAGATCTCTGTATCTTTATCTCTACTTGAATCATATAAATAAATACATATGAATATGTATTATATATGTGCATATGTACATATGTATGCATGCACACGTAATAAAATGTTTTTGTGCTTTGCAGATACTGTTTTTTTTTTTTTTTTTTTTTTTTTTTTTTTACAAATTGAAGGTTTGTGGCAACCTTGTATCGAGCAAGTCTGTCAGTACCACTTTTCCAACAACATTTGTTCACTTCATGTCTCTGTGCCACATTTTGGTGATTCTTGCAGTGTTCCAAATTTTTCATTATTATCCTATTTAATGGTGTGATTTGTGATCAATGATTTTGATGTTATGATTGTAAGTGCTTTGGGAGAACAGGAAACTTGCACCTGTAAGATGGTGAATTTAATCAGTACATGCTGTGGGTGTTCTGACTGCTCCACCCACCAGCCATTGACTTGTATCTCTCCCTCTCCTCAGGCCTCCCTATTCCCTGGGATCGAATAATATTGAAATTAAGCCAATTAATAACCGTACAAAGGCCTCTAAGTGTCCAAGTGAAAGACAGAGTTGCATGTCTCTCACTTTCAGTGAAAGGCTAGAAATAATGAAGCTCAGAGGAAGCCATGTTGAAAGCTGAGATTGGCTGAAAGCTAGGCCTCTTGTACCCGTCAGCCAGGTTGTGAATGTGAAGGAAAAGTTCTCGAAGGAAATCAAAAGTGCTGCTCCAGTGAACACAGGAATGAGAAGAAATGGAAACAGACTTTTTTGCTGATACGGACGAAGTTCTGGTGGTCTGGAATGAAGATCAAACCAACCACAACATTCCCGTAAGCCAAAGCCCTATCCAGGCTCTAACTCTGTTCAATTCTGTGCAGCCGGAGAGAGGTAAGGAAGCTGCAGAAGAAAGGTTTGAAGCCAGCAGAGGCTGGTTCACGAGGTTGAAGAAAGAAGCCATCTCTGTAACATCCAAGTGAAAGGTGAAGCAGCAACACTGATGTGAAGACTGCAGCAAGTTCTCCAGAAGATCCAGCCCAGAGAATTCATGAAGGTGGCCGCATGAAACAACAGATTTTCAACGTTGATGAAACAGCCTCCTCTCAGAAGAAGATGCCATCCAGGACTTTCATAGCTAGAGAGGAGAAGTCCATACCTGGCTTCAAAGCTTCAAAGGATGGGCTGACTCTCTTTTTAGGGCCTAATGCAGCTGGTGACTTGAAGTTGAAGCCAGTGCTCATTTACCATTCTAGACATCACTGGAGTTTTTACCATGTAGAACGGGACGAATGATGCTAAACGTACTCTGTCCATATGCTCTGGAAATAAAACAACAAATCCCAGATGACAGTGTATTTACGGCATGGTTTACTGAACATTTTAAGCCCACTCTTGAGACCCATGGCTCAGAAAAAAAAAAAATCCCTCTTAAAATATTACTGCTCACTGATCATATACCTGGTCATCCAAGAGCTCCAATGGAGATGGACACTGAGATGAATGTTGTTGTCATGCCTGCTAACACAACATCCATTCTGCGGCCTGTGGACCAAGGAGTAATTTGGACTTTCCATTCCTATTATTTAAGAATTTTGTGAGGCAAAGGCTTCCATAGATAGTGATTCCCCTGATGGATCTGGGCAAAGTGAATTGAAAACCTTCTGGAATGATTGGATCATATGGGATTTCTATTTTTAAGTTTCAGAGGGATCTTCCATACTGTTCCACAGTCTGTGGCTGCACCAGTTTGCATTCCCACCCACAGTGCATGAGGGTTCCTTTTTCTCCACATCCTCACCAACACTTGGTAGTTTTTGTCTTTTGATTTTAGCCACTCTAACGGGTGTGAAGTGATGGTGAAAGGGGAGTGAGAGATTCAGGCTTCCAATTATGGAATGGATACATCATGGGCATAAAAGGCCTAGGATAGAGAATCTAGTCAATGACACCATAATAGTGTTGCATGGTGACAGATGGCAGCCACACTTGTGGTGAATATAGCACATCATACAGAGATGTTGAATCACTATGTTGTACATCTAAAATTAATGTAACATTGTGTGTCAACTATACTCAAATAAAAAATTTGAAACATATTAAACATATATATATTTTATATATGTGAATATATGTAATATATATATATTTTATATATGTGAATATATGTAATATATATATATATATATATACACACACATAAATGAAAACCTTCTGGAAAGGATTCACCACTCTAGAGGCCATTAAGAACATTCATGATTCACGGGAAGAGATAAAACTATCAATGTTAGCAGGACTTTGGAAGAAGTTGATCTCAACCCTCATGGATGACTTTGAGGAGTTCAAGACTCCAGTGGAGCAAGTCCCTGCAATATGCGGTAGAAAAAGCAAGAGAGCTCGACTGAGAAGTAGAGCCGGAAAATGGGACTGAATTGCTGCCATCTTGTGATAAACCTATAGTGGACGAAGAGTAGCTTTTTATGGATGAGCAGAGGAAATGGTTCCTTGATTGAATCTCCTCCTGGTGAAGATGCTGCGAGGGTTGTTGAAGTGACAACCAAAGGTTTAGAATATGACATAAACTTAGTTGATAAGGCAGCAGCAGGGCTTGAGAGGATTGGCTCCATTTTGAAAAAAGTTCTACTGAGGGGTAAAGTGCTATCAAACAGCATCACATGCTACCGAGAAATCATTCACAGAGAGAAGAGTGGATCAACGCAGCAAGCTCCATTGTTGTCTTCTTTGAAGAAATCGCTACAACCAGCCTGACTTTCAGCAACCACCGTTCGGCAGCCACCAATAGGGAGGTAGGACCCTCCACCAGCAAAAAGATTACAACTTGCTGTAGCTCAGAAAATAGTAGTTGTTAGTAATGAAGTATTTTTAATTAAGGTATGTGCATTGCTTTTTTTAGACCTAACACGATTATACACTTAAAAGACTAGAATGTGGTGCAAACATAACTTTTATATGCACTGGAAAAACAAACAATTAATTTGGCTTGCTTTATTTTCATACTTGCTTTATTATAGTGGTCCAGAGCTGAGTCTGTAATATCTCTGAGGTATGCCTGTTACGTAGATAGATAGAGAGATAGATAGATGATAGATAAAGGCAGAGATTTACTATATTTATCTCTCTCTATTTGAGCATTCATACATACACATCGTTAAAATTGAACAAAATCAAATAAAGATTACTATAAAAATAACCCCATATGGGGGCGCCTGGGTGGCTCAGTCTGTTAGGCGTCCGGCTTCAGCTCAGGTCATGATCTCATAGTTCATGGGTTTGAGCCCCACGTTGGGCTCTGTGCTGATGGCTCAGAGCCTGGAGCCTGTTAAGTATTCCATGTCTCCTCTCTCTGCTCTTCCCCTGATCTTTGTCTGTCTCTGTCTCAAAAAAAAATAAATAAATAAACCTTAAAAAAAATTTTAAAAACCTGTTTTGTTAAATATGATGCTAATTACCATGCTTGTTGTAGTTATTCATAAGTGAAGATATTTTTGCCTCAGTAACTATTGGTATTATTTGCACAAAATCATGTCAAGTTTTTCCCATTTTATGGCAGCTTTGATTAGTTTTTTCATGCCTGTAGTCAATGTCACTTTTGATAGGAATGTCGGAACAATCATACCCTCACATTTCGTAGAAGCTAAATGACATAGTGATCCAGGGTTTAGTTTAGTTTCTGCATTTTTTAAAAGTAGGCTCCTTGCCCAGCGTGGAGCCCAAGGTGGTGCTCAAACTTACAACCATGAGATCACAACCTGAGCTGAGTCAGGTGCTTAACCACCTGAGTCACTCAGGTCTCCCAAATTCCTGCATTCTTAAGTTTCCCCTTTTATTCTCTTCCACTTCCAAGATTTAACCAGTAATTTTCAAACTGTGTGTGTGACATATTTTTGAGTCTTCTTAGCAGATAGGAAAAGATAAAGATTACACCAAAGTAAACTAAGAAGAAATCATGACAATTCCGCACAATCATGGGCATTCTTACAGAGTCACAAAGCCTATAGAAGCATCCCCAAGTACCAGGTCTTCCAGTTGTTCATACTATGTCACTGTTGGCCAACCTGACTGTGTTCTCTTACATATGCCCCCAAGGCAATGACTTGATCCTTTTACGAGCAGAGCTGTGGTGAGGACCCAGGTGACAACTCTAGGTTCAAAGCTTTTCCTACTATGTTATTCATAACAATAAAACAGTGGCAGAAATTTATGTGTTTGTAGAACCTTACAGAGTGCCTCCCCAGGCATGCACGGCAGACAGAGCAAGTATTATTGATCCTTTTTAAGGTAAGACAACACTATGCGAAAATCACAACAGGGAGTGGATGATCAGTAATTGGGATGCTATCTCCTCCTCCTTGGTCAGTGGAGCAACCTTCCCCCACTGACCACAAATTCTCAACTAGTAGCTGTTAACCAGGCGAACAGATCAGAATGTCCCAATCTGGATCCCTTGGGACTACTTGGGATAAGGTGACATTTGCTCGTTGTGACATTTCCTAGCCAGTTGCCCTATCATTTAGTCTTAGTCAGTGTCATTATGTCTTGGTAGTGAAACAACCAAATCAATAAGAAAAATAAAAATTTACTGTACCCACTTGTGACACATCATTGCCTTCAATATGGCACTTGGGATTTTAATTTTCTAGGACTGCATTATCACTTAGAGTTTAGGCATCCCTTAATCTGCTGACTGATGGAGTGTGTGGCAGGCATTTTCACACCAGGACCATATGTGATATAATTACCTAAGCATTACAAAGGAGACAGGTATTGGAGCAGTTGTGTATCTATTACAGGGATGACAATGCTTAGGATAATAGTGGTAGATCGACGGTAGTGAAATAGTTAAAGGCAATCGATATTAATTGGAACTGCATTGTTTGTTTTCTTTTGAAACCTTAAAGTTATCCAAGTGGAGTGTTAATTTAAAAAAACCTGTTTTCTTGGGAGAAGACAATATTTTGAAATGTTTTTAATTTATGAGAGCCCGTTTCCTTCAGTCTCCCATTGCTGCATGAGGTTGAACAAATGTTAGCTGCAACTAATTAATTAAGTTTGCAGAAAGTAGCAGCGGGGGATTGGAAACTTGAAGTGGAAGTGAGCTTTTTGACTGTAAACACGTTGCCTGCCTGAGAGACTATATCTGGACTGAGTGGTTGCTGAGTTATCCAAAGAAATGCAGTATCTCTGGGAAATTCAGGCTTGGCAAGGAGAAAAAATAACAACTTCTCTTGCTGGCAAAGCCGTTCATTTATTTCCTGGGTTCATCTCATGTGTTTTGCTCAGTTCTGGCCACACACACTATGACTATGCTACCCTCTCTGGGTATGACAGGGGCTCTGCAGACTTGCTCTCAGGAGAAAAGGAACTGATATTTGTGGGATCTTTTTCTATGCCGGGTTCTTTCTATATATTCTTTCCTTTCTTTCTGTACAGCTGATATAACTCATTTTATAGATAAGAAAGTAAGATCCAGAATTTAAGAACTCACTTGGGATCAGCTTATAGGCAGTGAAATTGGGATTTGAACCCTGACTAATCACTGGAGCTGGAGCTTTTTCACTCCCAGGACGCTGAGCTGAGGTATAAGGTGGGGAGGAGCTGCAGGGGGCCCTGGGAGCCTCTTGCCTGGGGCTGAGGGAAATGTAACCCAGGGCCAAGATGTAGGGCCATGGAGTGGCAAAGGGTTGATCGTCAGACCTGAAGATGATCTGCAGATTACACTGAAAAATATTGAGAGCAATTCCTGAGCAGAATTCCCAGGACTTAGGTCCTTAAGGTCTTCAGATTACATTGGGCTGGTCACTTCTCTTCCCTCAAGAATTTGAACCCAGACATCATATCAGAAAAAGGTGAAGGGATTAAAGCTGAAAGGTGATAATACAGAGAGAGGGGACCAAATGGCCATAAAGGATTCTGGGAGGTCTGAGGTTAGGAGGGAGTAGCACAATCGTGATGAATCACAGGAAACTTTTTTTTTCTTCAAAATTCTTTGTCTATCATGGAGCTTGAACTCACGACCCCAAGATCAAGAGTTGCATGCTCTACCAACTGAGCCAGCCAGGCACCCACACGGGGAGCTTTTTGTATAGAGGAGGTGGGAGCAGAGGGAGAGAGACAAATAAGGACAAAGCAAATTGAGATAGTCAACGCCCAGCCTTTAGAGTTGCTTCACTTCCGGGGTCTTGGTCTTCCAAGCGAAGCATGTTGGTGTCGCCATTACAAGCCTACCACCTGAATTTCACCATTTTGCTCTTTGAGCTGCCAATACAGGGTTCTATGACCATATAGATTAGAGACTTGTAGAAGAAATTTGTTGGAAATGCAATAGACCAGTTCAGGATGCCAAACAAATCTTGGACTATCTGAGAGGAATTACACACAGTTTTCTCAGAGATTAAATAAGGCTTAAGTCATCAGTCTTTTTCTTGAGTTTTTAATGGATATTTCTGATAAAGATAATCAATACAAAGTAAAACTTACATCATCTACACCCATACTTGGTAAAATATTTTAGAGCCAAAGCTTGACTGAAAAAAGTAGAATATTTTTGATGGAGCTTGCATCTGCAAATTTTGCATGTATAAACTTAAACTTGGTAGAAACTATGGTTGAGGGGGGAAACTCACAACGGCTGGTGCTACGGATGATATAATTTCATGTGGTCAAAAGTACTGATCAATAAACCAAATCTTGGTTGTAAATTTACATGGAAAAAATTGAACTAGATAGAAATCATGTCCGTAAATAAAAATGAAATGGAAAATACTGGTAAAGATTGCCTATTCTATATGGAAAATGATTTATGGAATTAGTCTGGGCTAATGGGAACTTCTGCTTTTGAGTAGTATGTCCTGGTAGGCTACTGGCTCCTGATGTAAGAGCTGAAAAAAAAAGGGGATAAATAATAAAATTATTTTTTAAGACATTGGAGAACTAAGAAACAAAAAAGATTAGATAAATTAAAATTCCAGAGGGAAGTTCCCTTCTTAGGCTGGTTGCGATTATTGGCCATTTTCTCTCCTGTGGACAATTATATATATAGTCACAGGCTGAGGGTCAGTTGGGCTTGGCCTAGACAGACAGATTCTGCACAGGAAAGACAAACCTGCCAAGGAAGCTGACAAACTAGGACCTAGAAGAGCTCTAAATGTCTTAGCCAGTTTTCTCAAGGCACATTTGCTGAATGCTGGGGTGACTCAAGAATCTGAGAGCCTGGGCCAGGAAAGCAAAGTTCAAGGTCTTACAGCCTTAAAGTGCTTTGGAACTCACCCTTCCTCCCCCCATGGAATGGCCTATGGTGAACACACAATTGTCCTTGAGATATTTGAAAACAGAGGTGGACTTTTTCTAACTGAAGTTTCAATCTAGCTCTAAGTCAGCTCAATTCCTCATTGGATTCTGGCTCCAAATCAGCTCAATTCCTCATTGGACTAAGGTGATCAGCCCCCCTTCCTCTCTGCCTTTCAGAGGAATGTATAAGCCCTCTGGCAGAAACAACAAAGACTTCAGCCTCTAAGACTTTTTACATATGATGGTACCACTATGGTAAAATATTACGAAGCATGTGAAGAAGCAGAAAAACAGGACTAACAATTAACAATTAAATGAGAAACAAGGAATAGAAGTAAGCCCAGAGATGATCCAAATATTGGAGTTAGTTCAAAGATTTTAAAATAGCTAGTGTAAATATGCTAAAGAAAATATAAATATGCTAAAGGAAAAGATGTACAAAAGAGACAAACAGATGGGAGAGGACCAACTGAGAGTTCGAATCTATGTAGAGGAATCAATCAGATGTTCTATAACCTAAAAATATTATATCTGCTAACAAGGATTCATTGTCTAGTAGCTTACTGGATGCAGAAGAAGGCAGGATTAAAATACTCAAAGTCAGGCCCCAAGGAAGAAGCTAAACTGAATCAGAGGGGGAAAAAAATTAAAATACTGAACAGAAGAGACATATAGGACTTAGTGAAATTTTTTTTTTTTATATTCTTATTTATTACTAGGAGAGAGAGAGAGAGACAGCGTGAGCAGGGGAGGGTCAGAGAGAGAGGGAGATACAGACTCTGAAACAGGCCCCAGGCTCTGAGCTGGCAGTCAGCACAGAGCCCGACGCAGGGCTCGAACCCACAAACTGCGAGATCATGACCTAAGCGAAAGTCGGACGCTTAACCGACTAAGCCACCCAGGCACCCCTAGTGAAATGTTTTAACACACATGTAAATTGGAGACCCAGGAGGGTAAGTGAGAGACAATGAGGAAGGAGCAATATTTGAAGAGATGATGGTCAAGTATTCTCCAAAAACTGGAGAAACACAGAAACCTATAGTTTCAAGATGCTCAACAAACTCCAGGCAGGATAAATACAAGAACAACACACAAAAAATTACACTTAGGTGTGTCATGGTGAAGCTGTTAAAAACAGAGTACACAAGGCCAATAGGGTTTGCCCTAGAAAATAGCTTCTCAACGAAAATGTATTAATGTTGGTATTCCTTTGATTAATGTGTATACATTTACAAATACTAAACCAGAATGTTCCTGAGGTCAAATTGGAGGAGTAAAGCCAAATGAAAACAAAAGGCAGGGTTAAGCGTGCCTGGGTGGTTTCACTTGGTTAAGTGTCAGACTCTGGATTTTGGCTCAGGTCAGGATCCCAAGGTCGTGAGATGGAGCCCTACATTGGGCTCCATGTTGTTAGCACGTTAGCTGTTAACTAACAGCATGGAGCCTGCATGGGATTCTCTCTCTCCCTGTCCCCAACACGTGTGTTCTCTCCTCCTCGCTCTCAAAATAAATAAAATAAACTTTAAAAAACAGGCAGGTTAAAGCACCATTGTTTCCTTGGCATGAGTGGGTGAGGTTATTCCTTGCGATTGAAGAACCTAACCGAAATTCTCCTCTGGGTATTCCTACTTTACTAAGCCTCTTCTTCCCTTATCGATCATTTTAGCTTTTTGGCTGAAGGTAGAGTTTTTAGATCTGTTTTTTTGTTTGTTTGTTTGTTTGTTTCCTTAACTGCTGCCCTGAATCCTGGAATTCCTAGATTTTCAAAGTTGCATTTCCCTTGCCATTGCTGTTTCACCAAGCGAGTGATCAGCCTGGAGCATTCTGATGCAAGTTCTTGGTCCCTGACCCTGAAAAGCAGTGTCCAGTAGTCAATCACTTTTGCCTCTGTTTACTATTATGGTTGGAGTGGGCGATCAGGAAGAAACAGTGCAAAGGATTGTACTTACTCTTCTGGGTTTGCTGAAGTGAGTTTTTTTAAAAAGATACTCCACATATACTACAAAACAGGTCATTCCTCAGAGACAGGTGGATAGTAGGAGCACACTTAAAACACCTGCAGGTAGATGGATTTCAACGAGTGTCCTATCTTTTTCTCTAGATGAAGGGCTAGATGTGTCTTATCTCATTTGAATATTTGTCGTGCTTACATTTTCCAGTTACATCTTAGGGTTGTTCTACCTGCTTTCTCTTCTCTTTCCAGTTCTTGAGCCAATACTAGTCAAAGCTGGTACTGGATCAAGATCCCCATGACATGGTAAATGCAGCTGAGAACTGTGATTGGCTGCTCAAATCAAGAATCAAGTGTGCACAGATGTGGCCCTTGTGCATAACCTCCCTCATTATTCCAGTCCTCCCACAGATTCTGGGGCACCATCAAGACTGTGACCCTTTTATTTGGGTCCCAGATTTCCTTCCTAGCTCTTGCCATTCTCTCTCCCAAGAGATAGATTCTGATCTGGTGCTCCTGGATGTTGTCTGGGGTTCCTTCTCACATACTTGACTATCATTCATTCGTTCTTTATTTCCTTTAATGTTTTTATGGGTTACCCACTGTGTGTCTGCTACCATGCTAGGTGCTGCAAATGCAGAGGTGAACAAAATGGTGTAAACCTTGCTCTCAGAGAGTTTATAGTCTGGTGGGGAGGAAAAACACTAAATATATAGCCAGACAAGTAAATATCTAATTATAAATTCTGATAAGTGCTTTGAAAGATGAGAACAAGATTGTAAAAGGAAATACCAAGCAGGATCTAATGTAAATTGGGTCAGGGACCAGGGAAAACCTTCTGGAGTTTGCCAAGTGAAGATCATGGAGAAAGGTGCTCCAGGTTGAGAGAAAGCAGGTGAATGGCTCAGAGGTAGCAATGAGCTTGGCCTTTTTGGTGGCTTTCATAGTGGCCGGTAAGATTAGAGCTGTAGTTGCCAAGCCTGGCTCTGTTAGTTTCCCATGGCTGCCATAAAGAATTACCGCAAACTTAGTGGCTTAAAACAATAGAACTTATTTTCTCATGGACCTTGAGGCCCGAAGTCCAACATCAGTATCACTGAGCTGAAATCCATGTGTCACAGGGCAGCACTCGTTTTAGAGGCTCCAGGAGAAAATCCGTTCTTTACCTTTTTCAGCTTCTGGTGGCTGCCAGCATTCTTCAGCTTGTGACCCCATCACCCCCAGTCTTCAATAGTGCAAGATTCTCGAGATCTTCAAATCTCTCTCTGTCCCATTCATAGTACCTTTTCTGATGTGTGAGTTCCATCTCCCTCTGCCTCTCTTTTATTAGGACACTTGTGATTGCACATAGAGCCCCCGGAATAATATAACATAGTCTCCTCATCTCAAATCCTTAATCACAGCTGCAACATCCTCTTAGGCCATATAGGGTACCATCTATGGGTTCCAGGGTGAGGACCTGATATATTTGGGGGCTCTGTTCATCCCCCTGCCCTGAAATGCATTTGAATCTCTTGGGGAACTTTTAAATGTGCATTGCCTGGGCTCCACTTTAGACGAGTAAAATCAGAATCTCTGGGTGAGGCTTGGGCATGGGTATTTTTTTTAACGGTTTCCCAAGTGACTCTAATGTGTAGCGAGGGCTGAGAGCTACTGGTCAGAGCGAAATGAGGGTTAGAATGGGCGGCAGGAAGTCACCACCGTTTTGAGACCTCGGCTGCCCTCTTAACCTGGTGAGACCCCTTAGCCATCAGTGCTGTCTGAACAAAGCACTCACTCAATATGCCTCTTTGAAAGGTCTCGTGATTCACTTCCTTGTGGTTCTTGAGCCCGCCTCTTTCACTTCTTACTACTTCTTTCTATCCAGCTGACACCAACTTTCTAGAGGGTGTGACACCTGAGTCAGTCCAAATTATGAAGCATACGTGGAACTAACAAGTCAAGGGAGATCCAACTTAGCTGGCCTCAAGTAAGTATAGGGTTCAGTGCCCTGGACTTATAAGTCCACGTCTGAAAAGCATGTACTGACATACATTTGTAAATTTGTAAAAACAATTGATGTCAGTCTGAACTACAAACCAGAGTTAGAGGCAGGCTCAGAATTGGGAATTCAGCCCGCGTCGGGCTCTGTGCTGCCAGCTCAGAGTCTGGAACCTGCTTCAGATTCTGTGTCTCCCTCTCTTCCTGCCTCTCCCCTGCTCACACTCTCTCTCTCTCTGAAAAATAAACACTAAAATTTTTTTAAAATAAATAAATAGATAAATAAAAATTGGACTTTTTCAGTGAATATATCTGAGGGAAAACAAGAATTTGGCCTGTGAGGCTCCCCATGGTTATCACTAGCTTTGGCCCTAAGCACAGACCTAGTCCCACAACCGCATAGGCAAGTCACTTGGGAGCTATGAGAAAGACCATGTAATTTGCTGAGAATTTGATAATCTGAGAAAAAGAGCCAATTTAGGGAGTTCCTACAAAGATCTATATTTGCTGGTAGATCAACGTTTTTCAAATGGCAATTTGAGAGAAATTCCCAAGCCCAACTCATTACTGGGCCATTGGGGATTAATTTGAGGGCAGCCATTTTGCTTCCACAACCACTAAATTGCCTCTAGGGAGATAAAGAGGCAATGATCTCACTTTGGAGGCTGTAGTCTTTTCATGGTCAGATCTACTAATAGGCTTCATCCACAAGAGAATGTTGGTCATGCCTGGAAAGGGTGAGTTGGATTTTTAAGCACTGGGAATGTTTAACTGGAAATTCTTCACGGATGGGTCCAAGTTCTGGGTAACATCATCCTCCTGACCCCGTGTCACACCATCTCTAGCACAGAGCCACATTCAGTTTGTCACTACTTATGGCTGACAATCACCTTAACCAGGGCTGGACATCATGGAGAGAGTCAACGGAAGCATGGTGCGTCTTTTGGAAAGTCCTCCTATCACCTTCTTCCTCCTAGCTACCCTCTCCTTGTTTCCATACCTCCGTGCACTGGTTGATTTCATAACACTTGGTAAAAACATTAAAATGGGTCTGTGTACCAGTGGGCTACACTGTGAACTCTCTCAGTTGAGGAGGCTGGGTTCTGTTTTTCCCTGGGTTCTTAGTTCTGAGCCTGCTCAAGGCTCAAAAAGATGTTTGAATGTGTGATGGCCTCCTTTTCAGAACTTTCTTTTTTTTTTTTTTTTTTAAGACTTTCTACTTAACATATTTATCCTTTTCCAAAATGGCAGTTGTTAGGGGCACCTGGGTGGCTCAGTTGGTTAAGTCTCAGACTCTTGACTTCAGCTCAGGTTATGTTCTTCCGGTTTGTGAGATCAAACCCCACATCTGCATGGAGCCTACTTGAGATCCTCTCTCTCTTCTCTGTCTACCCCTCCCCAGCTTGTTCTCTCTCTCCCTCCCTCTCTCTCTCAAAAATAAATAAATAAACATTAAAAAAAATTGGGGCACCTGGGTGACTCAGTCAGCTAAGTGTCTGCCTTTGGTTCAGGTCATAGTCTCACTGTTGGTAAGTTTGAGCCTACTTGCGATTTTCTCTCCTCTCTCTCTCCCCCTATCCTCCTTGTGCTCTCTCTATCCAAATAGATAAATAAGCTTAAAGTTTTTTTTAATTTTTTTTTTAATAAATGAAACAAAATGGCCATTGCATGTCTTGTGAATATCTCGCCTTTAGTCTTTATTATCCATCTACGTGGAAACCTCTGTGTCCCGTGTTAATCACGAAAAATTCCACCTGGCAGGTGGTAACACCTTTCTTATCTAGGAAGTAGTTCAATTATTTTCACCTAAGACAAAGTGCCGGACTCCCTCAAGAAGAGAGGACCGAGGGATTGGAATTGCTAGCGCCATCACCCCAGTGTGGGGTAAGGTATCTGCAAACAGCCAGGCTCTCAAGAATAAATTCCCCTCTTTCTCCGAAGAGCGGCGATGTCCGAGGCATTGGCATGCAAATACTTGCAAAGTGAAAATGGATACACTCCCACAGCTCCTCATCCCTGGCCTCCGAGGATGAGGACGGCTTGCCAACCGCGCATGCATGTTGGTTTGGCACGGCGACAATTGTTCCCTGGAGCATAGACTGAAACCACCAAACTGATATCACACGGGAAGCTGGCCAAATCCTGACCTTGCTCTCTGTAGGTGAGCGGCTGTGGAATTAACCTGCGATGGTCTCCGGCTCCCGCCTGGTTGGTGGCCTGGATTTCTGTTTTTGTTTTTTGTCATTGTTGTGGTTGGTGGTGTTGTTAATGGAACGTTTGAATCCCTCTGCCCTCTTCGCTCCCCCGTATCTACCAGCCACAAAATCACTTTCCTGGTCTTGGCTCGTGAACGGTGGGCAGTTTCTTGGCTTCAAGAAATGGGCAGACCACACGATCTCTTCTTGCCCTTTTGAGAGAAAAGGGCCACTAACGGACTGTTCCAGAACCGTGCCCGGGGGGCAGGGCCTGTGGGCTGGCATCGCCGCTGTCTGTGATGGCCGTCCGTTCCCTTTGCCTCCTCCTCCTCCACATTTTCTCCCATTTCTATCCAGCTCTTCGAATCCCCGTTTTTTTTTTTGTTGTTGTTTGTTTGTTTCCAACCCTTATTTATTCAGAGCTTCCAATATTCTAAGTTTTTCATGAATTCAGGGCTTTAATTTAGCATGTGGGGCGCTGGCTCTTCCAGCAAGCTGCTTCGGTCATTATTTCCAACTTGAGGGAATAAAGAGGCAGCAGGGTGCAGTGGAAAGAGTGGGGGCTGGAAGCCAGAGGCCCAGGACTAGTCCCAGCTCCGCTTCTAACTAGCTGTGGGACCCCAGCCGCCAGCCTCAGTGTCGGAAGGAAGAGCTTGGATGCCCTGATTCCGGAGGCTTGTCCCAGTCTGTCCTTCTGCGGAGCTCACTGTCTATGTGAAATCCATATGGGGCTATGCCAGTCCCGCTTCTCTTCTGCAAAACTTTATTGTGAAATGAGCGAATGAAGAGATGTGAGCAGCGTCCCTAAGCGAGATCTCTCAAATGCAGAATATCGAGGGGGAAATCTTTCTTTGCATCAGTGTCCAGAGGCTGCCGCCTAGAAATAAGATTCAAGACGCTTCCTGTCTTGAAATGTGAAGCCGCCTTTTCCACCAGGATAGGAGAACCATTCGAGTGGTGTTTGCTGTTTTGTTTCGGTTTTATGTACGAATCCAATTTCTGTACTGGAGCCTGAGCACATATAATTGTTCAAGTAAAATTGTACTTTTGGAAGGAAAAGGTTAAAGTTGGCTACTGATATTCATCAGGAGATGGATATTTAATCTTTAATCTCTTGTCCTAGGCCTCTACTTTGGATCAGCTCATTATCCCGAATAAACGATGTGTCATTCCCATTACTTATGTTTCACTGCAGCCAAAGTATCTGGACCTCGTTTTAGTAAGCGCCATTCATTTCGACCCATTCAGTATTAATCTCCCCGCTAACATCTTTCCTGTTCTATGTGCTGTCCCCTGTTTGCTTTTATGTTTTCTGCAGAGTGTTTATAAAAGGATAATCTTTTACAAAGCAGACAGAATTTTTGTGTATAAACTGCTCGGTTTGAATACCTCATTGATATACCATCTAAAAACTGAAGAGTTCAGCAAGATTAGCAAAGCCCTGAGCTATTGAGCTGGGGAAAAACATGAGAACGAGTCCCTTCCCTACAGGAGGCCAAGGTGACGAAAGACGCCTTTGCTTTCGTGGTAGTAGCAAAAGCCAGGGCCATTACCCGCGCGGGCCCCCAGAGCCCTGGCTGCCTGGAAATTAGAGGAGCACAAAGCGAGCAGCTCAGAAGTCACAGAAAAGAGACCAAAAGCACAGTGATCCTGTGACCTCTTTCCTAGAATTTTCTCAGAAAATCCCATGGCTCTCCAAACTGAATTTGCATGTAGTCCCCACTTTGACTAAACTCTCTTCAACTTGCATGAGGCATTGGGCATGCTGTCACTCGGCTGCTCCTGGAGATCACGTGATTTGTGTTATTCGGGTCTACCTCGCAGAAAGGGCAAGAGGAGCGAAGCCAGGATCCGAGGTGGGGGAGAGGTGGGGGACGGTCTCTCCTGCCTCCTCCATCTTCTCTCTCCAGGGATTGGGATCTCATCCAAAGAGCTCTCTTCTGCAGAGAGGAGGGAGCGATCCCTTCATTTCACAATGGACAAAGAAGGTTCCTTTGTGGAATTGTGCGTGGCATGGGGTCCCAAATATGCCACCGATAAAAAGACTTAACAGATGGACTCTGAGAATAGGAATACGTTCAAGAAAAAATAAAAAAGGTTTTAAAAATTAGCGGAAGGAGGTTGCGAGTCTGGCCACGGTGGGAGCTGTGCACGGGAAGCTGCACTGAGCAAATGCTTTGTACCTTCGGCAGGGCAAGCGATGCTGGGGGAGATGATGCATGGACTTCCACTTGGCAGTGCTCTGGGGGGGAAAAAACCCAAGGCGCACAGTGCCAAAAATTATACATGCCTTCAAAGAGTAATTTTTTCCAACAAATTGATCACTTGTTTACTCAATAGGAAGTTTTGTGACTTGCTAAAGAGCACCCTTTGTATACATGAGAATTTTGCCTACATTCCACATTTATTGGAGAAAAGTTCAAAACAGACATGTGGTCGTGCCATTCTCATGGCATAGATCCTTCAATGCTACGGGCCTGCCAAATCTCTTCAGAAAATCTAAGCCATTAAAAACACTCCCAGTGGATCCATCAAGATTCTGTCAATAGTCAAGCGCTATTTCAGATTTCATTTCCGCTCACGGCCACCAATGTTGACCAGTGATTAAGGCATTAACTAGGATGGGTGCCCTTGCCTTCGTCTGCAATCCGTACCAAGGGGAGGACTGACCAACATTTGGGAAGAACTTGAATCCAGTTCTTTGGGGGCACTCTGTGTGGCCTTTAGGAAAAGTGACACCAAAGGACAGTTCTGTCTCACCACGTGGCAAGAAGGCTCTGGACTGGAGGATGGTGGAGGGACGGGTGGAAATGGGAATTCTTGCAGTGAGCCTGGCCAACTGCCATGACCAGAAGAATGCAGCGATGAGGTTCTCTGGAAAGAGACCCAACCTCTTGATGGTAGGAAGTTCTTGGTATTGGCTCCTTTGGCTTTGAAGAATATGAACACTACACGAGGTAAGGGGCTCCGTCGGTTATCCAAAGTGTTGATCTCAGTGGAGCCTAGTTTGGAATTTCATTTCTTCTATTTCCCTTTCCTGTTTTTTTTTTTTTTTACACAGTTCTTTTTCTTCCCTTCTTTTCTCTGTAATTTTCTTTACTTCCTTCCCTCGTTTCTTTCCTCCCTCTCTCTCTTTCTCTTCCTCTCTCCATCTTTTCCTTTCTTATCTCAGAGCTATAGAGGATGATGAGAGTTTAGAAACATGATCCTTGCTTTGAAAGGGTAACAATTAAAATCCGTAAATTTGGCCAGCACAAAAAGTATCTAATGTGAGGATGGCCAGTTGAGTTCATTTTACATTTCAGCACCTATCAGTTAGTCGCAGCTGCCTGAAGCCCTGAGTTGAGAGGCTTCTGAGTTCAGAACCGGGCTCAGAGGGTATGACTGTCCTGATCAACTAGATGTGACAGCAAAGGACACCAGGGAGTGGAAAGGCGGAGCACTTGTGGCAGAAACTTGCCATCCCGGGTCTAAATCAGGGTTTATCAACCATGGCACCACTGACATTTGGACTGGATAATTCCTCATGGTGGGGGCTGTCCTGCGCGTGGCAGGATGTTTGGCGGTATCCCTGGCCTCTGTTCCGTAGATGCTGCTACCACCCCCACAGTGGTGACAACTAACGCTGTCTCTAGATATTGCCGAATGTTCGCTGAGGGGTAAGAGTGCCCCTGTTTTTAAAATCACGGGTCTAAATAATTACTGCTGGACTAAATATAGGGAAACAAATGAGAAAGAAAGGGGCCAGAAGGATCTAGAGCTTTCGGGAAGGGGTGAGGCTGGGTGGGCAATGGGGGACATGTGATAGCAGAGAAGAGATTCTCAGTCGCTCCTGTTGCCTGATGGGCTGGGCATTGTGCTGCATTTCCACAGTACCGGGGGCAGATGTACGACCTGACCAGAACCCGGGGCACAGGGCCTGAAATCACAGCAGGAAGGACTGAAGTGTACTGTAGTTTGTCGATCCTAAGATTGGTGGCCCTCTGGGTCAGAGTACTGCTGCTGGTTGAGTTTTCTGTGCCAGAGATTTCATCAAAGATGATGATGCTCCTCAGGGCTCATTAGAAGGTGGATTGGCCCAGGTGGGGCTCAGAAGGTTCTCTGTGCAGCCGTGAGACTCTTTGATCAGCCGCAGGACCTGGGAAATGGAAGAGACTGGAAGCAAAGCCATTATAGACCCCTTTTGGGGGGGTGTTATTCACCTTGCATTTCCTGACTTGATCTGAGTACTGGTAAACAGGGAACTGGACAAAATAAACCAATGGCTTCAGGACACATTCAAAGTGCCCAGCTCAATCCCAGACTCCATTTCAGTTTATGAAACTGATGATTTCAACACAGGTCATTTCGGGAAGGTGATGCAGTGGAAAGGTTGAGGTTTGACTTGGAGCTCTGCTCCTTGCTCAAGAGCTGAGAGACAATGAGCAAGTCACCTCATCTCCCTGACCCTCAGATTGCTGTCTGTAAAATGGGGACAGTATTTCCTGTCCAACATGGATGCCATGAGATGATATAAGTCAGAAGCTGTCTCAGGAATTGGCACAAATGAGGAGTCTGCCTACCTTCCCACCCTTCTCCCTCTGAGACTTGTCATCACTCTTCTCCTAGGTTAAGACAGTGGGAAAGGACAGAGACATCTGGTTTCTGATAAAGGTTTCCTTGAAGCTGCCTTCGAGCACCTTCTACCCACTTTCAGAACACTGACGGCTAATCAACCATGTGTTAGCCTCAGGTTGGACTTAAGCTTTGAGTGCATGTCTGTAAACCTCTCCAGTATTTTGGAGCCTCCTTCCTCGCCTTGTTCATATTTCTGTACAATGGGCAGGCGTAATGTGGAACCTTTACTCCAGCCCAGTAAGTTTCTTCATAGTGAATACAAACCAAAAAGAGAGAATGTATCTATCATCTTAGACCATTTCTTCCCAGAAAGCCTGAGTATTGAGACAGAAGAGGACTTCACAGAGGACAGGAAGTCTAGCTCATTCTCTTTCCAGGAGGGTTCTCTAGAGCCTGGGGAGCAGGGACTCACCCGACTAGCATGGCTGTCTTATTAGAAGTGGCCTTGGGACCAGAGTCTGGATCTCTTTGGATCTGAGAGCTCAGCCCAAGCTCACAGTGCAATCCTGTCTACTTTGAGTTGCTAGACTTGTTCTGTCCTTGACCAAATGAAAGTTGTTTATGGGCTTCCATCCTGGTTTATGGATTTAGTCTTCCTTCCTAGCCAGGCCAACTGCACACATTTACTCAACACGACTAGAGTCATTTGTGAGTATACATCTACTGTATTCACATCACAACCTGGCCACATTACCAGCTCGGAGGCACTGGGCAAGTTATTTAACTATATGAACTTTGCATTAGTGAAGATTCTCCAAAGAAACAGAACCAATTAGAGACGATCTATCCACCTATCTACCTATACAGTCATCTATCTGTCTGTGAAATATAGACATATGCATACACATATATATTCACATATATATGTATGAATTGGAATTGCCTCACAGGTCTCAAGATCTACAGTCGGCAAGCTGGAGACCCAGGAAGAACTGATGTTTTAGTTTGAGTCTGAAGGCAGGAAAAAAGTAAAACTCTGATATTCCAGCTCAAAGGCAGTCAGGCTAGAGGAACTCCCCCTTATTTAAGAGAGAGTTAACATTTTGTTCTGTTCAGTACTTCAACTGATTGGACAAGGCCCACCCCATTGGGAGGACGATCTATTCATCGTATGCATTCGTATGTTAATCTCCTCCAGAAACACCCTCACAGACACACCCGGAGTAATGATTAACCAAATATTTGGACAGCCAGTAGACTGGTCCAGTTGACCCCTAATATTAACAATCACAAAGTGTCCATCTCTTTCCTCATTTGCAGAATGGTATTTATAGGGTTAATGTAAACCTTCTTTTGATCTTGGGAGTTAATAAAAATAAAAACTAGTGAGCGCCCTTACAGTGTTTCAATAAATGCTATTGTTATTTTTGTTATTGTTGGAGGCACTTACAGAGGAGAGTAAGTTCCAGACAGAAGGAGATGTGGGTTCTGGGGAGGGTCAGGGAGGAAGGGCTTAATGGCGTGTGACCTGCTTAGACACAGGGCCCCAAACTTTGAAAGGCCCCGTGCTTGGTTTAATGCATCATCATTATTGTCTCCAAAAAATGCTCCATAACTTTGAAAGGGCTCTGCATTTCCCTTTTGCACTGGACCCTGCAAATGATGTAGCTGGTCCTGGAGTGAGGGATGGGAACTCTTTTAAAAATGCCCAAACGAGGTGTTAGTGAGCTATCTGGGCTCTGCCACATCCCAGATTCCTCTCCCACCCCCGCTGAATGCTGCAGGCATGAAAACTGCCACAAGACATTCATTTTTAATGACTTGTTATGGGCTTCTTAGCAATATATCTTTGGGTATTAAGGTGTGGAGTCAGAGACTTAAAATGATTGATGTCTCTGCTCTACAGAAGAGGTCTCCCACACTTACCACGTGCCAGATATCCACTTGGGAAATTTATGGGAGCTCTTGGCAGCCTAAGCGGCCATCAAATATTAATCAAAAATATGTAATAACTAATATATACTTAAAGAATTGAACAAAATTAATATTCAAGGGAAGCATTCAGGGACCCATAAAAATAACAAATGCTGAAGAGACTCAGTCAAGGTTGGCAGGTTCAGGGCTCACCCTGTTCTTCCACTTGCTTGGAGTTTCTGGGTTTGCTGGCTGGCCCTCGGATGCTGAGATGGCAAGAAAGAGGGCTTGGTGCTTATTCCATTGGATCTGGGCTTCTACTGGTAGAAGAAGCGAACTCCGACTTCAGGATGTTGCATTTTGATCCCCCATCCCCATTCCTCTGTACCTCTTAGCATCACACACACAGTCTGTAGCTAGTTCTTTATGGGACTCTCTCCTGGCAGCCCCCTGAGGATGGACTGTCTCATCTCCTTATGCATCTTTAACACCTAGGGCAGTGGCTTGCATAAAACATTAAGTTGGACCATACGATATTTCCACTTGAGGAGGTAAAAAATGGGCAAATAGCAATTTTGATGTGTCTCAACTCTAAAAATCCTCAAGAGGCACCAGGGGTGGCTCAGTTGGTTAAGCGTCCAACTTTGTCTCAGGTCATGATCTCGAGGTCCGTGGGTCTGAGCCCCGCATCGGGCTGTGTGCTGAGAGCTCGGAGCCTGGAGCCTGCTTCAGATTCTGTCTCTGTCTCTCTCTGCCCTTCCTCCATTTGCACTCTGTCTCTTTCTGTCTCTCAAAAATAAATAACTGTTAAAAAAATTTTAATAAATATCCTCAAACTGGATCCAGCCTTTCTAGGAGACCTTTTTATTAGAACTGAACGGTCTCCACAGAGCAGGCTGGGAGAATTCCCCCAATTCCCAGTTTCAATGACTGAAATTTCTCTCTCTTTCTTTTCATGTTTACTTATTTTTGAGAGAGAGAAAGCATGAGCAGGGGAGGGGCAGAGAGAGAGACAGAGAGAGGGACAGAGAATCCAAAGCACTGAGCACAGAGCCCTATGCAGGATTTGAACTCACAAATCATGAGATCATGACCCGAGCCGAAGTCAGACCCTTAACCAGCTGAGCCACTCAGTCTCCCCAAGGACTGGAACTTCTCATTATCTCACAGGCAGAAGGTGAATGTCTAGTCATTTACTGGGGAAGTCAAATGTTGCCTTTCCTGAGCTAAAATAAAGGGGCGTAGAAGTAGATTTGCCTGGGCACCGACAAAGTTAGTTCAGCTGCTCCCCTGTTGCTGCTTTTGGTTGAGAACTTCTAGAGTTTCGTCTTCTCTTCCCTGTTTTTGGTCCTCAGCTCCTTCTCCCCCTTATTCAGCAGCAGGACTCAGACGAGCAGGGCTGCCCATGTGCATAGCTCTCCTGATACTGGCTTTGGAAAGACAGGCTTCCCAGCGTCACCAGGAACGAGGGAGTCTTTAATCCCAGAGAGGAGCGGAGATGGGCCTATGGCGGCCGCTTGGAAGGGGGTGGCTGGGTGGGGTGTTGGACCACCATGGCAGTTGCCAGTCTCTTCTGTTATTATTGGAAAATCAGGAGCGGAGGCTGTCACTTGTCATCTGTTCTTTGAGTGTAACCAACTTTTCTTCCATGGGCCATTTGGTGTGACTATGAATGATGGCTCCGGCTAAATGACACCATCCTGATGGAGGGGTAAACAGAAGTGATGTTGGAACAGGCGCCTTGGATCCAGACTGTGTTTTTGGAGAGCTGCAGAAGGGGTCTGGGACGGCGAGGGATGTGGAGCGTGCTTGGGGCTGAGGCCTCGCGTGTGTCTCCTTCCACCTCCCGGAGCCAGTGGGGCTCAAGCCAGGCTGCTGGACAAGGACCCTGTCCACGTCCACCTGCGGTAGATCCCAGCTAGAGGCGTAGAACATGCATGACATTTCAGTGTCATTTATCCTCTCGTTTTCTAAGACAGGGGTGGAGGCTCAGGGAGGCTAAGTGGCTTGTGTTAGGTCATGTGGCCTGTCGTGGCAGAGCCCTGATGAGAGCCAGCTTTCCTTTCTCCCAGTTATGTGTCCCTTCTACTCTCTTGTGGCCACACCCCCACGCCATGTCCTCTGTTTAACTTAGGTACCACTGTTTAAGTAACAACTGCTTGTTTTTTGAAGACTAAAAAACCTCCCTCTGCTACATCATTAAATGTACATCATTAAAAGATCCGTTGTAAATCTTAATTTAGAAATATTAAAAGGGGAAGCAATGTGTTGAGAGCTGGTATGGAGTGATGGGTAGAAAAGCAAGTTGTGGGGGCCTCTGGGGGGCTCAGCTGGTCGGGCGTCCGACTCTTGATTTCAGTTCAGGTTATGATCTCATGGTTTGTGAGTTTGAGCCCCACATTGGGCTCTCTGCTGTCAGCGCAGAGCCTGCTTTGGTTCCTCTGGCTCCCCTGCTCTCTGCCCCTCCCTTGCTCTCTCTCTCTGTCTCAGAAATAAATAAACACTTAAGAAAAGAGAGAAGAAAAGCAAGTTCTGGATTTCACCAATACTGGGCTCTTATTCTAGCCTTGTTACCTACCTCTGATCTCAGGCCGGTTACTCTCCACATCTCAGCTTTATCATTTGGGGACTAAAAATAGTACCCACTTCCAAGGGTTGCCATGAAGAGTGTGTGACTGTCCATAGCATGCCTGGCACATCTTTGGCACATAGTGCGCAGTAAATTTGGACTCTCGTTATTTGTGCACATGGTTGTGTACCTGTGTGTGAGGGAGGTGTGGAGGTGGCTGGTTCTTCAGAGGAGGTGGTAGCAGATGCCTTTTGGTGGAATGGCTGCCTGTTCCTCTGTTTCAGTTTACCTGTGAAGATATTTTCTGAGACACGGCACATCGCCATAACCCATGATTTCCGAAAGCATTTCCTGGTTGGGCTCTTAGCAACCCCGAAATCTATCTCTCAGTAAGATATGCTGGGGGCGCCTGGGTGGCACAGTTGGTTCAACATCTGACTTTTGATTTTGGCTCAGATCACGATCTCAGGGTTTGTGAGTTCGAGCCACACGTTGGGCTCTGGGTTGACAGCGGGGAGCCTGCTTGGGATTGGGTCTCCCTCTCTCTCTGCCCCTCCTCTGCTTGCTCTCTGCCTCTCTCTCAAAATAAATAAAAATAAACTTAAAAAATAAGATGCGGTGTTTCTTATATTTTCTGTGCCCTTCTTAGCATTCTCCTCTAGGGTTTATTAAGAGTTAAAGGAGATGATACACGCCAAGCACAACAAAGTACATTTTGTGTGTATATATTTCTTTCCACATACATAGCTCTCCTCTGCCTTTAGCGGGAGGCTGGAGAGACCAGAGAAGTATCTGTTTTGTATCCATTGCTTTGTGAATATCTGACATATAGTAACTGCTCAATAAACATCAGTGGCTGTTACTATGATACAGAGCCTACTGTGGAGTCCTCTGAGAGGGGAAAGGACAAAATACTATTAATTTCACAAGAAACTTTCAGTTCCTCTCTCTGGATGGCACACAAGTCTTCCAAGCATCCTCACAACCCACTTGGGAGGAATAGGATGTGTTCTTTCCATTGTACAGATGGAGTGACCGAGAGATTGAAAAGTGACATCACCAACAGGCGGTGACCTAAGGAGTCAGGGCCAGAAGCAGGTCTGGAATACAGACTTCCTGGCTCCTGACCCACGTTCCCTTCTGCCGCGCAGCCTTCACCGGGAGGCTGGAGGGACCAGGCAAGTATCTGTTTCAGGGTTCTCTCCGCTGCCCTTGGAGATTTATCATCTATCAACTGAATGTTGACCAAAAACATGCTAATTCCTGAAGAGACCTTACAGGATGTCCTGTTGAGACTTTTCCTCCTTTTTTTGTCAGTGCTTGGCTGGCAGATTAAAATTCAGTGGACCCCATTTGTAGGAAGTCTGATAAAATATTCTCATCTCAATTGCAAACAATTTCTCCATCTGCCACTTGGCTGAGAGGATCAGACTCAAACACTCTCACGAGAGGGGAGAGTGATACCAGCAGAGGAGGGGCAGGAAACAGCAAGGGTCTGTGTCTGAAC
The DNA here is from genome assembly GCF_003009895.1 of Hyaena hyaena. NCBI lineage: Eukaryota > Metazoa > Chordata > Mammalia > Carnivora > Hyaenidae > Hyaena > Hyaena hyaena. Next base: position 1,857,365 of record NW_024080971.1, read on the forward strand.
ACGATTTCTACCTGGTCTATTGTCTGACCGAGCTGATTAGTCAGCTGGCCTGCAGCTGGTCTCTCTTCACCAAATTGACTGAATCTGCCTAAAATTACTTTTGCTTAATATGTAGCCTCTTGTAGATGCGGCTCTCTATAGTCAGGGCATGGGTGTTAGGAGAAACAGCAGATTTGGGGTTGGGCTGTGGGGCATGGATGGGCTAGGGGAGGAAAAGACCAGACAATATACGGAGTGAGGTGAGCAGAGGTGATCTGGGAAAGGTGACAGTTTGCAAAAGAGATCAACAGAGGTCAGTGCAATCCACCCGAGAAGACATTCATAGCACCTGCTCTTTGTGGAAAAAAAAAAAAAAGTTCTGGGGTGAATAAGATATGAAAAAGGCCTGATTCTAGATTTGAGTTGGTGAGGAGAGCATTTCTTCCTTCATCCATCGTTAGTGAACGCCAGGCTCTTTGCTGGATCCTGGGGACATGCTGGTGAACGAGAATGACAGGGAGCCTACCTCTTGGAACTTCTGTCTCAGCAGGAGAAAGCAGCGAGGAAAACGTGACCACGGCTTGTCGTAAATCTTAGGGGGGTAATAAGGAGGGTATGGTGACGGAGAGCATCAAGGTTGGGCACATGCTGCTATTTGAGATCAAGGAAGCCCTAGAGAAGAGTGTTACAGGCAGAAGAATTTCAGCTGCAAAGATAGGAGAAGAGATATCTTGGTACACTCCAGAAACTACCTGAAATACTGCCTAGTGAGCGGGTAGCAAGGAGAGAAAGATGACAAAACTGCAACAGAAATCTAGATGTGAAATGACAGCGGTCACACCGGGATGCAACAGAGGTTGGACACAGGTGGAGAAGTTCAAGGTCTCTGGGATGAAGTGTAGGGGGTAATAAGGTCAACGGCTGTGGCTGAAGGAAGAGATATGAGATTCAAAAACCACCCAGGTTTCTGGTTTAAGAACTTGGAATGTGGTGATGCTACTTACCATGACAGGAAGCGAAAGGGAATATCCTTGCAAGAGGCAGAATAAAGAATTTCATTTGAGGGCCATGTAATTTGAGGAGAATGTCCAAATAGACATGCTAAGTATGTGTGGTTAGATACATTGGTCTGGAGCTCAGGAAGAGGTTTGGGTTGAAGACGTCAAACTGTTAATTTAGAAAGAAATAGACAGTTAAAGTAGTATGTGTATTAGAGCATGAAGCAGTTCATTCAGGTGAGGAAAATATAGATGACTTTAGGGACAGGTCAAGTTCTAAAAGCCCATCAGCAAAGGAACAGAGAGTGGCTAGAAAGAAAATTAGAGAAATGCCTTTTTTATATGATGAAAAGAAAAGGTTGATGATTGGTGATGTCAAAAGAACTATACTCAATCCTTCCCCAGAGAAGTTACTTGGGAGAAGGGACCAGGTGAGGTCTGCTCTCTCATTGAGAAAATGAATAGTTAGGGAATAGATTGCGAAAAAGCGTTGTAATATAAATGTGATGAGGATCTCATATTCACAATATATAAAGAACACCTACAAATCAACAACAAGAAGACAAGCAAAAAGAATGGGCAAAGATCGTGAGCAGACATTTTGCAAAGATTATGTGCAAATAGCAAGAAGGAGATGAAAAGTTGTCAGTCATCAGGGAAATATACAGTAAAATCATAGTGAGCTAATAGTTCACATGCATGAAAATAGCTAAAACCAAAAAGACTGTCAATACCAAATACGAACATGTAGAGCAGCCAGAAATTCCTTTGATATATTTGTTGGTAGGAATGTAGAATGATACAACCACTTTGGAGAAGCATCTGGTAGTTTCTTTAAAAAATTGAATGTGTATCTACTGTATGACAGAGAAATGCCACATTCTAGGTATTTGCTCAGGTTAAATGAAAACTTGTGCACAAAAATGATTATATAAAAATGGTAGCAATCTTAGTCATAATGGCCAAAGGCTGGAAACAGCCCACATTTCTATTGATGAGAGAATGGATAAACAAAGAATTTATCCGCATGATGGAGTATATTCAGCAAAACAGAGGAACAAACCACCGATTAAGGCAGCAACATCTCAAAAACATTGAGTGTAAAGTAAGACATAAAAAAGCACATGGTCTAAGATTCCATTTATATTAAGTCTTAGAACAGACAAAATTAATCTATAAGTTTTTTAACATTTATTTATTTTTGAGAGGCAGAACATGAGTGGGGGAGGGGGAGAGAGAGAGAGAGAGAGATAGAGAAGGAGAGGCAGAGTCCAAAGCAGGCTCCAAGCTCTGAGCTGTCAGCACAGAGCCTGATGCAGGGCTCGAACCCAAGAGCCGGGAGATCATGACTTGAGCTGAATCGGACATTCAACTGACTGAGCCACCCAGGTGCCCCCAAAATTAATCTATAGCAGTGGAAATCAGAAAGTGATTGCCTGGTAAGGGCCATAAGGAAACTTATTGGGGTGGTAGAAATGGTCTATATCTTATTTAAGTGGTAGTTACACGAGAGTATACAGCTGCAAAACTCATCAAACTGAATGTTCAAAATCTTAATATCTTGCGTTTTATTGCATATAACTCATACGTCAATTTAAAAAAAAAATCCAGACACTCTAGCTGCAGAGCCTGCATTCTGAAAGTATTTCCCAGTTTTAGTGGCAAGACCAGGAAGCAACTAGAGGGGGAGATTAACTCAAATGAAATGGATAAATTTAAGCAGGATCTAACGGTCTTCCTTGTGAGTAACGCACCCAGTCTCAGCCCACGGCGTCTCAGGTTGATCTGTATTTATGCAGATATATTGATATTAGATGAATATCATGTTGCTGAATTAGAGGTCTGAAATTGTTTTTGTAGGTATAGTTCTGTATGGCCTACTTTTATGTGGCACCTGCTGAATACTAGGTCCTGGGTATGTTGTGTTTCCTAAAGTTGCCTGGTGGCTCCCCAGGAGACAGGAGTTTTGGCTTCTGCCTCTCTGGTTTCCTCCGTGGTAGGGCTTTGCTCTTTCCTTGACTGCTCACAGAATGTCTGCACAGAGTGGGTGCTGAATAAATATTTAGTGAATGAATGGATGAACCAATGAATAATGAATATCAAGCGTGTGATGCTCTACATGCATGTAAGAAGTCGGCATTTCGCTTCTCTAAGAGAAATGTGACCATATACCCGATGTTACAAAACAAGCAAACACAAAACCCAGTTTCTTTTTACTCTCTGCGAATCAGACTAGAACAGGTGAAGAAGATACACAATATAAAATGCTCTTATTTGCTGCCCCTTTCGCTGCTGGTATTAAAGGCCAAACCAATGACAACTGGTCAAGTAGCTGGACTTTGGATTATTAAAAAATATTTTGCAAGAAGTGAGCTTGGCTTATATGACCCAACGACGAGATAACCTACTTTGGGAAGAATGACAGCAACAGTTGATATTTCTGGGGGAAAACACTAACCAAAACAAAAACCAAAACCCCCTCCCGATCTCAAGAGACAAGGGGATATAAGCAGGTTAAATTGAGCCGCAGATGCCAACAGAGACGCCTTTGGAAGATGTGTGTAGTGAGGATATTTTATCAAAATTAACTGCCAATATTTTTTACTTGGCATGTAAAGTGGCCAAATAAAGCATTTAATGATTTTAAATCTAGAATGTATTTCTAGAAATGAAACAGAATTAACCTGGGTCAGATGCTTCATCCTTTGAATGTTTCCCTCAACACTGTGAATTAGCTTAGTGGTAAAAGAAAATAAGTTTAAATAAATCACCATGTTGAAAAATAGAATGTGACGGATAATTTATAAGCCGGCGACCTTAACTTTAAAAAGAAAATCTATTCTAATTATACACATTTGATTTTAGGTGGCAGATGGAAGCTTATTAAATATTTGGGAATTTTTACACGAAATTAAAATTTATGATCTGATTCTAAGATTTAAAAGCCCAGGTAATGTGGGTTTCTTGACTATTTTGATAAATTTGAAAATTTATTTGTTGCAAATTTAATGAAGAAAAGGATGCATTTGATTTGTCTCTGTTTTCCCAAGGGACTTATGATTTCTTGCAAGAGTCCGTAGTCTATTGTAAAGTGCAAAACAAATACTGTTTTCTTGAGAATATACATAGAAGAGAGAGTGGGGTGTGATAACAGGGAGAGTTTTGAAAGAGGGAGAATCTGTAGATACATAGACTTTCACATCTTATACTGTTCAACTGACATTGAACCACAAATTCGGTTTTGAGTTTCCTTATGGCCACATCAAAAAGGGAAACACAACTTAAACTGACATGATATGTAACAAAATTTATATTAAGTATACTGACCTTAAGCAAAGAGTATCCTAATATGGAAGAAAGCCACAACTCTGGGGGCTAAAAGAGAGGGGTGTGTGTGTGTGTGTGTGTGTGTATTTTGATTTCAGGAGATTGAATAACAAAATGGACAATATTCTCAACAATAGCCCTTTAGTAAATGTAATAGAGAATTTTATTCTTAAATTTCTTCAGTATGAAGTCGAAGCAGGTAATGCTGTATCTGAGGAAGACCAAGACAAAGGGGCATGGTTTGGAAACTATCTGCCAAGTCATCTGGGAGGCACTCCTCAGGTAGGCTGAGCTGTAAAGAATGTGGACTTTTCTCCTCTGACATGGGTCTAATGGAAGATGTCGGGCCGTGATCAGTCAGCTTGAAACATCCCCCGCCTTAGAAAAGGAGTATCGGCAGACCTCAGGGAAAATTGAAAAAAACAGATGGGGATGTGGCACACGAGGAAGGGTAGGAAGTAGCTAATGACCTTAGTGAAGATGAAGTTCTTCTGTTCCCGAGTCTATGTAGAAGACATGGCATCTTTGGGCTTGGCGGTCCAAAGACTTGACATCACATTTTACTAACTGGGTGTCCCAGGTGAGATCTCTTAACCTCTCCCTGGGCCGTTTCCCCCATCTCTGCGATGATATTGGGGGAGCGGGAGCTTGTTCCCCGCTCCTGATGTTTCTTTCCATATAGAAGGTGTGGCATTCTGGACCCTGCCTATTCCCTTACATCATTTGTTTCAGGCGAGTGACTTATCTGACTGATACATTTAGGAAAAATCAACTGGACATGTTTGACTCACGCCTCCCCTCTTCCTTCTTGGGAGTTGTCTTCCCGGCTGCAAGAGGCAGGAGTTGTCTTCCCCTCCCTGCACGGCACACGCCATCTTGCCCTGCTCAACATGCCCTGAGTCTGGGCCGACAATTCTGCCTACGTCTGTGGCGCTCACACCAAGCAGTATCCTTCCAGGTGGCCTTTACTGGTCATAAAGATTTTATTTTGGCTTCTATTTGCCACTCTTGTTTTATTTATCAGTTTGTCCAGATCTTAGGTGGAGAGGGCTCCTATTCATTGGCCCCCTCCGGAGTACCCAGCAGTGTTGTCTTATCTTTTAATCCTACCTCTCGCATATTGAGTGTGAGGTGTGAACGGGATAATGGCACACGGTGGTGGTAAGGTGTGCGGTGGTTGGTGTGGAGAGGCACTGTTGGTTGTTGTCCCATTGGCTGTTTTCCCTTTAGTCTGGAGGTATCTTGAGAACCACCAATGACAGGACCCATCGTTAGACAGCAGTCTCTGACGCCACAAGAGAGTCAGTGGAGTGTTGGGCCTTTTCCCATCAAAACCTTATATCCTGGTTTGAGGGGCTTGCAAACACTTGACAAGTGTCTTCTTTTTTTTTTAATTTTTTAAATGTTTTTTCTTTATTTATTTCTGAGAGAGAGAGAAAGCGTGAGCAGGGGAGGGTCAGAGAGAGAGGGAGACACAGAATCCGAAGCAGGCTCCAGGCTCTGAGCTAGCTGTCAGCACAAAGCCCGACGCAGGGCTCGAACCCACAAACCGTGAGATCATGACATGAGCCGAAGTCGGACACTTAACTGACTGAGCCACCCAGGTGCCCCAACAAGTGTCTTCTTGAATAGCTTTCTGGGGCTACCTACAGTGTCTTGTCCTCAGGGGGACCCCACCTGTCTTGGCTGCAGGTGTGGCTCGTGTCTCAAGATTCTTTTCAACACCGACATGGGGCCAAACCTTATCAGGTGAAAAAGCCTTGTTGGCCTCAGGCTGAAAAATATGAGGTCTCTAGAAGCAGGTGCCAAATTAAGAAATACTAGGAATGGCTGAAGGTTCAAGGTCCTGCTGGATGCATGTATGGGGTACAGAGGACGCTGTAGACGGCTCCCCTGGGCAGCTCTTATTGTTGAAGAACAGCGCTGACACAAACACCATTTCTGGGAATGTGGTTTCCCAGCGTGGCTTCATGCACCTTCTCCATCTGCTCCAGAAGCATTATTCTGGGCATCTTGACAGGAGGCCTCCCAATGAAAAGGGAGAACAAAAAAGTGCATTTTTTATCATCTCCAAATACCTACAGCTCAGGGATATGAATGAAAAACACTTATCTTGTGACCTTTCAGGCCTATTGCAAGGGAAGGACAGGAAAAACAGGCCAAAAAAAAAAAAAAAAAAAAAAAAACCAAAAAAAAAAAAAAAAAAAAAAAAAAAAAAAAAACCAAAAAAACACAACTAAAACACAACTAAAACACAACTATTAAAACAAACACAAAAGGCACCATGTTGTTTCTTTCCTATCCTTGTTTGCTCTTTATTTAAAAGGGAAGAAAAAAGAAAGCTGCTATTTACACCAACCTGTTGCCAGACGGTTTGCTTTTATTTGATTTGCACTTCATTTGCATGAATAAAATGTACAGGGAGCGTGTTGTGACTTAACAGTAATATAGAAACTATTGGAGAGGACTTGATCATTAGCTTCATCAACATAGGGCAATTATGTCTTGCTTTTAATCACCAAATGCCATTTAAAACAAAACTGTAGAGATTGATAGAATATGTAGATTCTGTCACTTCAGGGTATGTTGAATCAACTACAGCCTCTGGGTAAAATTTACCAGATCCCAAAATGTAAAGTAAAGTGACTCCAAGATAATTAGTGTCTACTTGGTCAAGGACAAAGAACGAGGGCACAATACCTTCCATCCAGCAAGAGGAGAACTGCTTTCTTTCTCCCAAAGGAAGCTCACCCTATCTTGTCACTTTCCCAAGGACAGGACACAGGAACTTTGCGGAACTCACCTGATAATGCAAGTGATTCTTCCCCAGAAGTTCGGCCTGGGTTCTAATAGGGGTTCTGCCCAGAGGCCCCCACTCTCCTCAAGGTCAGCGCCAAATGTAACGAGAGTGTTAAGATTTAGCAGGCATTCAAGGCAGGGTCACTTTGGTAGGATTTGGTCTGGATCTATCCTCTGGCTTATGAGTTTTCATTCTAAGGGTATTTATATTTTAAGAGGGAGTGAAACTTCAGCTTTTTCTGAGAGTAAGCATTCAGGACCTTCAGGACTGTGGGTGGAGAAAGGTTTGAGTCAGGGAAGACAGGAGTACTTAGAACCTGCTGAAGTCTCACCCCACAGGATAGTTTCCTAGCTTTCCAGGGGCCAGAGATTTATGTTGATGATGAACATGTCACTGGATGTCAAGGCTGATGAGTAATATTTGCTAGGGTATGAATATGGTTGTATGTACCAGAAACTCAAAATTAATAGTGGCTTAAACAAGATGCAAATCTTTCCCATGGAACAGTCTGAAAGAAGGTGCCCTAGTGCTCATATGACAGCTTTACTCTTGGTAATTTTCCAGAGGCCTCATACTAACTTCTTGCATTGCCTCCCCAGGGTATGGCCCATCTCTCCTTCATCCAAGGTGGCTCCCCACCACATTCACAATGGAAAAAAAAAACCCAGGAAGGAGGAAGGACAGGGTAAGGGGGCGCATGCCTCCCTTTAAAGTCATGACTCAAAACTGCACTCAAGACTCACTCACGTCGCATTGGCCGGGCTCTTCTCATATGGCCACACCTAACCGCAAGGGAGGTTGGGAAATGCCATCTTCATTTGTGTGACCGCATGCCAGGGTTTTGCCTCTGTGAGAGCGATGGGGAAGTAGTTATTGAAGGATGACTAACAGCCATGATGAGCAGGTTTGGTTGAAGCCATTGGAAAGCAGAAGTTGCTCCCTAGGGAATGAAAAATAAGGGGTGTTTGTGTGGGGTTGAAAGGTGAACCAGGCGATAAGATGTCTGGATGATCATTTTCCTGTGACTTCACTTCCAATAGTTTGGTTTTATGTGTTTTTATGACTGCTTCCAATATACTCACCCCCATGTGCCCTTGTAAGTCTCAGACTTGTTTTTAAAATTGGGTTAAAAGAATATAGTTACAGTCTATTCAGATGATTCAATTGAATAACCACCAAGTGAGCAAACACTGTGAATTATATGACATGTGAGGTAAGGGAATATAATGCTAAATAAGTTGTATATATGTCTGCCCTTAAGTATCTTACAGTCTATAGCAGGCTTTCTCAACCATGAAACTATTGTGTTTGGGACTGGTTAATTCTATTTTTAGGGGGTGGTGTCTCTACTCATGAGGCATTGGTAGCCTTCCCCTTCTGGCTACGGCAATGAAAAAATGTCCCACCACATTGCCAAATGTCCTCTGGAGGTAGAAATCACCCTGGTTGAGACCCCTTGCTTTAAGAGTGAATTGGATGAGGGGTGCATGGGTGGCTCAGTCGGTTAAGTGTCCGACTTCGGCTCAGGTCCTGATCTCACAGTTTGTGGGTTCGAGCCCTGCTCTGTTCGATCGGACTCTGTGCTGACAGCTAGCTCAGAGCCTGGAGCCTGCTTCAAATTCTGTATCTCCCTCTCTCTCTGACCCTCCCCTGCTCATGCTGTCTCTCTCTCTTGGAAATAAATAAAACATACAAAAAAAAGAAAAAAAGAGTGATTTGGATGATTGGGCCTCAGCATGTGGTTCCTAGGCCGGGAGCATCAGTGAAACATCAGAATCACCTGAAACTTGTTAGCAACGCAAATTTTTGGACCCTACTCCAGGAGGACTGAGTCAGAAACTCTAGGAACGGGGCTTTGGAATCTGTGCTTTATTGAACAAGCTCTCCAGGTGACTCTGATGATTCTAAGGTTTGAGAACGGCTAAACCAGCTCATTCATCAGCCTGGATTTCAATTCAATGTAGTAAGTGGGATACGGATGGTCTATGCTGAATGCCTTGGGAACCCAGAGAAGGGGAGCTAATTCAACCTGCATAGGTCAGAAGAAAGTTGTCAGAGTAGGCCGACAGGTTATTTGCGTCAGAAAGTTTTCTGTAGATTGTAAGCAGATGAATGAGTAGAGGAGGAAGGATAAAGAGCATTCAATAAATCTACTTGGTGGCCTGCAGAAGCACAGTGCGTTAGACAAGTAAGAATAGTTTAGTATTGCTAGGGTGTGAAGTCCTAAGTCAAGAAGCCCTGGGCTTTGGGACTGGAGGGGCAGGCAGGAATTTGGTCATGGCAGGGGTATGTCCAGCACGGTATGTTGTACAATTGTTGTTTTGAAGTTGCTCAGCATCTAAACCCCTTTCCAGGGTGAGGACACTGTATTTATGCAGGAGCCTTGGTGGGAGGCCAAACTCTTCCTGTATTAGAGAAGTTGAACTTCCAGAAGCTAGCTTCCTGCTGCCCCGTACCAGGTAGGGTGTGGGCATGTATCTTAGGCCTGCCAATCAGATGCCTCCTTCCAGGCTTTGATTCTGGAATAAAGGTTAAAAGACAGTGGGAGGAGCACCCGGGTGGCTTGGTCAGCTAAGTGTCCAACTTTGGCTCAGGTCATGATCTCACGGTTTGTGAGTTTGAGTCCCGCGTCAGGCTCTGTGCCGATGGCTCAGAGCCTGGAGCCTCCTTCAGATTCTGTGTCTCCCCCTCTCTCTGTCCATCCCATGCTTGTGCTCTGTCTCTCTTGGTCTCTCAATAATAAATAAAAATGTTAATAAAAAAAGACAGTGAGATACTCAAGCCAGTGGTGGTGGAGGTATTGAGAGCAGTGTCCACCATGACGTGTGGCAGGGACATTCTCCACAGGTGGGTGTTCAGGCATGACTGCCCGTGGTCCTGGCTGTCTGGGCTCCCTTGGTTCTTGCACATTTTCTTACCTGGTTTTTCAGGCCTCTGGCAAGTCTGTGAAATACCTTTCAATAAATTCCTTCCCTGTTTAGCTATTTGCAGACCATCATCAGCCAGAGGTGGTGTGTTTCAGGTATTGCTTGCATGTGGGAAATGATGAGCCTCTGCAGAAAGGATATTTACCACCCACCCGCCATGTACAAAGGGAAAGCACATCATAACCCCAATCATTTATTAAGTACTTTACCTCAATTATCTCCCAAATCCCCAACCAACCCTTGAGTGGATGACATTATTACCATCCTTATTTTATACATGGAAAGCTGAGTTTCAAACCCAGGGGTTCTGTCTCTCTGGCCCGATTCCCTAAAAATCATGACCAAAGCCCCATCTGGATCCAAATCTGAAATTCCCTTTAAGGCCTGTACCCACCATCAAACCCCGCCCACAGAATGACATCCTTCATCAACCTTGCCTGGAGTAAATATGACTTTGCAGCATTGCTGTGGGCAGGGGTGGTCTTCAAAATGCTGCATTTAACAGCTCAGGAGGGTACCGGCCAATCAGAATAGTCAGTGGCTGTAAATATCTGGAGAACACATCCCACGCAAACAATTGAACATTAGCTCTGGTTGTAAAACAAATAATGGATGAGCTTCTTTGTAAGTTGTACAGCATGACAAACATCCCAAGTAGTACTCTTTTGCCTGCTGTGTCTCTTTTAGTGGCCACAAAGCCTGGCATGTTCTTATGTATTGGGTGGGAACTTAATACAGCTCTGAATTAATGGGTGAATTACCCCCAACCTCCCACAGGTGAGCATTAAAACCGCTAATTCCCTATTTTGGTTGAATGATGATACTCCAGATCATCTCTTCGATTGCTTGGTAGTGAGGAGGTCATGAGCTCTTGAAACAGGTCTCCCACCATACTTAACTTTGAGTCACTGACTTGAACACAAGGTGATAGGTACCACACTGCACCTTCAGAGAGATGGAGACTGGGCCCTGGAAATCAAACGAAAGCAACCGATGAGGCAATCCTCCAGTGAAGGACGCAGCTCCTCGGATCACTCGATGGATCGGCTTCGATTGCCCCAGAGCCCACGCACCTGCCTGGCACTCAGAGCCTGTTGCCGAAAGTTCTTTTCGTCCTTCTGTTCCGTCTTCCGTCGCTATCGCGCCGACAGCTGCGGGAACACATGGAGGTTGCTTGGCAGCTGCTAGACACAGATGCCGGGCTCTGTAATGTACTTTTCCCTCCTCTGCTGCTGCTTCTGAGTGTTTCTCTGGCTGCCTGGATGTCTTCGTTCCTGCCGGTGGGAGGGGTGTGCTTTGAGGTGCCAGTGGGGTGTGAACCCTTGGGGGATTGGTGCTGCTGAGCAGGCAGGATGGCTGAGTCCTGGAGATCGTCTCTGCCTTTTTTTTTTTTTTTTTTTTTTACATGCAAGTGTCAGTTTTAACTGTTCTGCGCACCTGACAGTGGTTTCCAGCTGGCCTAGAGGAAGAGGCTGTTGCGGTATCTTTTTCTCTCCACCCTTGGAGCCCTGCTTCCTCCAGGTCTTCATTATTTCCCAGTTGCTTTTCTGCAGCAATCTCCTGGCCTAGCCGGCCTCTCTGTCCCTTTTCTTTCTTCCTGGCATTACCTTCCATGGTTATACCAGGGTGATTTTCCTGTGACCAAATCTGACCACATCTCTCTCTCTCTTTCTCCTTTAATCCTCATAGCTGGCAAGATAAAACATGAACTTAGTGAAACTAAAAGGCCCTTCATGACTCATCTTTGCTGCAGCCACATCTATTTTGACCAGAACAAATCGGCTGTTTTTCAACTCAGTCTTGCACTTGTGTTCATTAGGCCTAGGAATTCCTTCCTTCCTCTTCTTATATGTTCACTGGGTTCATTCTGTCTGAGCCAGGGAGATTTCTAGGGTACACTCTTCTAGGTATAGCCCCCCCTCCCGCCCTGATCCTTGGTGGGCCAGACTGGAGAAGTTGTCAACTGAGCCATCTCCAGTTGGAGACAGTCATTCAGGCACTGCTGTTGATTAAGTAGCCTATTCGATACCAGATACTGGGACCTGGGCGTGCACAGGAGAGAGCTCCTCATGGAGTTCATTGACTGTTGGACAGATGAATGAGAAAGCACACAATTAAAATATAGAATGAAATGAGCTTAATGATAGAGGTGAGTTACAGGATGTTACAGGAATTAGTTGCCCTCCCTTTGTGCTCCTGTATCATTCCTGAACCTCCTTTTATTAGCCCTACAATACAGTTGACCCTTGAACAACATGTGGGTTAAGGGCGCCATCCCACCACACAGTAGCCAATCTGCATATAACCTTTGGCTCCCCCCCAAACATAACAACGAATAGCCTGCTATGGACGGGAAGCCTTAATGATAACATAAACAGTCGGTTAACACAAATATTGTGGGTGTTTTATATACTGCCTTCTTGCTCGGGAAATGAAGATCTTGCTACTAAGAAGATCATAAGGAAGAAAAAGTACGTTTAAGGGACTGTCCTGCTTTTTGAAAAAAAAAAAACCCACGTGGCAAGTGTACCTGTGAAGTTCAAACCAGTGTTGTCCAACGGTCAACTGTACTTTAATAGTGTATTTTCCATTCGTCTCCCCGACAGTCTCTGAGTTTCTTGAAGGCAGAGACTGTTTCTTATTTAAATTTCAGCTCTCATGGTCACTCAATACCCAGCACAAAACTCAAGAAACGCCTGTTGGACAATGGCACCTGCATGATTGTGTCCACATGGAGATGGCTGTGTGCTACCATGAGTATCCAGGTAAGTAGCAGCCCCAAGGAAGTGTCCTGAAATCCTTTTGGGCTGAAGGACACAGGAAAGAACATGTGGGGGGTTGTAGGTTCTTGAAATTTTGTACCTTGTTTTAGAAAACAAAAGTCTTCTCTTTCTACAAGGTCCTTGGACCTGGGAATGGAGAACCACAGTCACTCTGCTTATTCCTCCTCCCTCCTCTCTCCCATGAGAGCCCCTCTCCTCTGCTTTACTTTTCTTCTGCTTTTGGTCAGAGAAACCATTCATTAAGGAAAATTGCATCTTCTGGAAAAATAATATTTATATACATTTAAAATAAATTAATTTGGGGAAATTGACAAGGAAGGAGGAAAAGCAAAACCTGGAATAATTCCACCACCCAGAGTTGTCCGGTTCATTGCTGTTGACGTGCTGGTGCACATTATTCCAGACTTTTTTCTACATGTGTGTATAGAGTAGTGTTTAAGTGAAGACTCCAGATTCAGGCTGCCTGACTCTGAAGACAGATATTTTTTTTTCAGACACTGTTTAACAGCTCACATTCTGGTTTAACCACCAAATATGTTAACGAGTTTGTTATTACAAAGAGTATCATATTATATGGTATATGGAATCTGGTTTTCTCATTTACATCTTGCTATATATTATATGACATTATTCTGTGTCAGGAAACCTTACATTCTGCCTCTAATAGGGACAGAGGAACACAGTCTAATAGTGTTTTCATTCACATGAAATGAGGGTGTTTCATTGAATGGATACCATGCTTTATTTAACAATCTCCTGGTGCTAGATATTTGGGTAATTTCTAATTTTTTCACTAATTTAAAGACCAGCATGATGTCTTCACGCACTTACCTGGGTACTCTATCAAGACACAGACCTAGGAGTGGACTTACAGATCAGCGGTGTGCTCACGTGTGGGCTTTTGGTAGAGGTGGCCTTCTGTGAGCGTTAGGTGCCAGACTGCCATCCTTAATGTTGTGGGAGAGAGTCCCTTCCTGCACACTGCCATCAGAACCAATACTGAGCTTTTAAGTTCTTTCCAAAAGTTGCATGTGAGGGCAAACATTGCATCATGTCCTTTTTACTTGCATTTCTTCAACTTCCAGTGAGGCTGACTTAATATATATACTTCATTGGCTCTTTGTATTCCTTATGCTCTGAGTTGACTTTTTGTGTCCTTTAGGGCTTCCATTCTGCCTTGGATGATTCTGGATGTTGCTTCGAGATCAGATAGCGTTTTCCTGTGGAGGACCTAAACCCATGTGAGCTTTGTGAAATAATGGTTTCAAGGAGCCTGTGCTCAAACTTGTCTGCTACGTATTTGCATTTTCCACTAAAAATGTCCACCGTGTTATAAATTTGACCCTTCCGCACGTTGCCAGGGACATGGTTTTAATGCTAATGAACACTTTGTGTACAACATCTGAGAGCAAGGGCCACTTGTGCAGGCTTAAAAATGCCACGTGATACCTGGTTGGATGTATGGATATATGATCCACTGCATTCCTGAATTTTCCTCTCTGGTGGGTGCTGGCATGGCTGAGAACACGTGCGTGTCTGTCTGTGTACATGTCTGGGTCTTAAGCTGAGGTCAGGAAACAATACGTGTGTTTTGGGGTTTCTGTGAAGTTACACAAGTGCCTTTGTGTGCTCATGACCTGACTCTGTCTCCTAAGGGACATTTAGTTCAAAATTTACTTCTTTCAGGAAGACTGCCTGGTCATCCACCCATCCTCGGGTTACTTCTCCAACGCTACACTTCCTGACACATGCGTTTCACATCTAAACTTGCTAACGCATTGCTACAAATGTGCCCTCAGTGTAATTCATAGGTAGTTGTTCTCTCACGAGAACACTCTGCCTTTGCTTGTGACTGCTGTGAGGTGAGACCCCAGGCTTTACCACATCCCCTCAAACAGACCCAACCCGCAGAGCATCAGTGAGTAATAATGTAAAACTGGCTGTGACTTATGGGGAGATGAAGGAGAACGTTACATGATACAACACCCAGAATAAATAAAGGCTGACATTTCCACCTTCTCTTGGTAAAAGTGTTCCTCTTCAGCGATGGGCCTCGGGGTCTCCCTCTCCCTCTCTCTGAAACTTTCCCTGAAGCAGCTGTTGCGTATCCCCTCCTTTTCTTTTCAGAGAAATGTAGCTTTCTTCTGAATTTCTTAGCCGAAGGCATCCATTGATCCCAATGCCCAGGAAGGCCAGCATCTTTTCAACCAAAGTGACTCTCTTTCAATGGGAGGGTGTACTGCTAAAAAGAGTAAGGTTTCCTTCAAGTTGCTCCACCAGGCTATATCACAAGGAGTTGTTTTGTCCCTTCAGGCAGTTGGCTCACCAGGACCACGTCTTCCATTCATTGTGTGTCCTGTCTCAGCCTCCGTTTCTCGCAATCCTTCCTCCAGGGCTGTGGACAACGTAGGTTCTCAATAAATCATTGCCAACCAGCAGGGAATCTCCTGTATATTTTCATGAGTTAGCACAACACATGGAAGTTAGAAGGGATATGAGTACACAGGAAAATGAATGATGAAGGCTGGGGCTGTGTACATCATAATGCAGTGAGTGAGATGCTATGATTAGCTGGACCCTGCCCTGCTGCGGTACCCTCTGCTATCTGGGGGTTGGGCATCAGATCTGCAAGGGTCAGCCATTTACTTCCTTTTACTTCTCTTTTTACTGTAGTTGGCTGCTCTTCTCTAATTCCTTTTGTGTCTTCCTGTATCATGGGTTGGCCCAGTCCAGGAGGGGATTTATGAGATCTGTGTCCTAGAATACGACCATCATGGCACCCTACCTCTTACCTCCGCCATCATTAGTGTGGTTCCTCCCAGCCTCTCCTACATGCGACCCGAATTTCTGAGGTCCGGCCCCTCCCTGTTTCTCCTCTGGCCTCCTTCGACCACACGTAGGTCAGGAGAAGGAAGATTTCAGGAGGCACAGGTAGAGATATGTTGATTGCATGAAGGGTAGAAGGGTCAGGACAAGGATGTGGGAGGGAAGAGAGGATTCCACAGAGAAGAAAGGTAGGCCTTTTCCATGTGGAAAGAAAGACAACTGGATGATTGCGTCAAATCTGCTGAATTTTTTTGGTATGGCCCCTTCCTCTGTTCCATGCCATTTCTCTTGGCTTCATTGTGTTATTTTTTGGAGGCACACAAATGCCAAATGCCAAAAAAGGATGAAAATGGTGGGAAGTGACAGGGAGTCAGAAAAGAATTTCAGGTTATCTTTTTAGTGAACACCTAAGGGAGTCTGGAGATCAGCCTGGAAGACGGAGCCCATCACCCAGGTAAAGAATCAGTCTAAAATCTGTGCACATAAAGGATGTCTCCTGGCTAAGCCTCACTTGGACCACCCCGTGCTTTTCTTTTTTTTTTTTTTTTTCCTGCATCTTCATCAATAGTTATGTTGCAGAGAATTAGAGGGGCCATGAATGAATGGTAAATAAAGATTAAGGTTTTCTTTTACAGTGTTATTTAATGACCCCGGGTGTTTTCGTCTCCTTCTCCAAGGGCCTCCGATGTAGGAGTCGCAAGCCTGGTGCATCTGCCCTTTGTCTGAATCAAGCCCATCCTGGACGTCTTCTGCCTAAACCCATGCTTTCTAAACAACTTATTCGATTGTAGCAAGAACACTTGACATGAGACCTACTCTCTTAACAAATTTTAAAGTATACAATACAGTATTGTTAACTACAGATGCGATGATGTACACCAGAACCCTAGAACTTATTTATCTTCTTAACTGACACTACACAGGTTTATTAGTACCTCTCTAATTCCTCCTCCCCCTGTAAGCCCCATCTGAGCCTTTGATTCTGTGAATTTGACTATTTTAGATACCTCGTATAAGGGAAGTCAACATAGAAGACAAATCATCATTTGTCCTTCTGTTACTAGTTTATGTCACTAAGCAAATGTCTTCAAGGTTCTCAAACCCATGCATTTAAGCCCCTGCCCGTTCTTTTGTGACAGGGCATATACAGAACTCAGAGTCCTTTGGCCACCTCTCTTTTGTTCATATTCTAGCCTCCTCCTCATAACTCACTGGCCTCCTGGACCCCAGAGTCCTGTACCCTAAACCCATTATGCTCCCCTAAGCTTTTCCCCGAGACTCCCCGGACCCTGCCTGTCTGGCCCTGTGAACTGCACCTGCTCCTTGGAGCTCGCCTGCGTCTTCCCTGCCCAGCTCTCCTGCCTCTCCAGGAACCCACCTCTCACCCCTCCTGCCCAGACCTGCCCCGCGGGGGCCCCTGCCTGGCAGGACGTGGTGCCTCTGAGGACTAAAAATAGGGGTTGTATAAAAGAACGGTAGGACCCAAATAAAGTCTGAAGCAGGAAATATAATGATCCTCCAAAAATATGTTGCTGGTGCCTTCCACAGGAGCCCTGTATCTGCTTCAAAGCATGTGAACTATCTTTATTTTGCATTCAAACTATCTTTTGGGGCCAGGTTTCCTTCATAACATAGCTTATTGCAAAACGGATCTGAAGCCCTAGGGAGTTTATCTGTAGTTAGGTGTGTGTTTTTTTCTTCTTTCCAGTAACTGTGGGTCGGAGGTATTCCAGCCATTATTAGCTAAGGGACTACTCTGTTTTATGACATCTAATCAGGTGGATGTCCCACTGGGAGGACAGATTGTGTCCCTTTTTTCCCCTCTGAACTGAGGAGATAAAGAGATAAAACTCCTACGTTGTTTTATTTTTATTTTTTTTTTTAAATCAACAGCAGAGTCCCCTGTGAGAGCTTCACGTGAGCTTGTTATGCATGTGAACCTGGGCCTGATGGGGAGACCTGAGGGCTGGAGAGTAGGCCATTTTGTCCGCCATCTGGTCCCTTCTTGAAATACCTCTTAAGACAGCTCTTGTTTTGAAGTAGGATTACCTTTTATGTGTCTTGAAACTTCCCCTGTCAAACTAGGAGCTGTTCCCTGGGTTCAGAGCATTGGGATTTGTCAACAAACCCGTTTTCACTCTGCCTGCACTTTTCTCCATTGTACGAGTTCCCCTCATATTCCATCAGGGCTGCTTTTGCCCTTCAGAGTCGGCCAAAGGCCCCTCTATCCCTACGATCCTCTCAGAGTCTGTCTGAATGCCTCTGTCCATTGGCATTTCCGTGTACGCATCGCAACTGTCCTGTTTTCCTTAACTGTGGGCCCCAGAGGGCACATTCCTGGTAATATCTCAGCCCGGTGTCTGCCATGGAGCTAACTATGCCTTGATAAGCACTTTGGACATTGATTTTGGTCAAGAATTTACAGCTAGGACTTTAAGGTGACAAGTCAGTCAGTTTCATTGTGCCTCTGGCTCCTCAGACCCCAGGGCTCTAGAAACCTCTAGGAAGAGACTTCAGTGCTGCCCAAGCTTTGGTGGAATAAAGATTTCAAGTGAGATTTAAGAAACTCAGAAAGGTACTCTGCTCACAGCTCTTTGATTTAAGGCCTATCCTTTGTTATAAGGAAGGCTCACCTGGCATAGTGGGTCGTCACACAGGCACGGTGGCTGGACCACCTGGCTTGAATCTTGGTTGTGCCATTACTTAGATGTGTGACTTGACCTCTATGTCCTTAGTTTTCCACTTTGTAAAATGGGGCTAATAATAGCACCTACCTAATAGGCTTGTGAAGATGAACTGAACTGATATTTTTCTTTTTTTTAAGTTTATTTATTTATGTTGAGAGAGAGAGAGCATGCACAAGTGAGGGAGGGGCAGAAAGAGGGAGAGAGAATCCCAAGCACGCTCTGCACTGTCAGCTTGGAGCCCAATGCGGGGCTCAATCCCATGAACTTTCAGATCATGACCTGAACTGAAACAAGAGCCAGATGCTTAACCAACTGAACCACCCAGGCGCCCCTGAATTAATATTTCTAAGGTATGAAAAGATGCCTAGAGGGAGTCAGTATTGAATAAACAGACAAACGTAGTTCCTGGGAAAAACATGGATAGATGTTACACTGAAAGATATCGATGTGAATGAATGGCTCTCTCCCACCTCATGTGCGAGAATGGAGCTCCTGCTAGCTCAGACCAGTCAAAAACAGCCCCAGGGAGGGCTTTCTGGCCCCAGGAGCAGAAGTGACCTTCTCAAAAATAAATAATAAAAATAACAGAGAATGCTATCATGCAATGAGCACCTACCCTAGGCTGGACCCTGTGATCAGGGTCTTACACCGCCTCGTTCAGTCTTCCAGCAAACTTTGAGAGAAAGGGGCTGTTTCATTCTGTAGGTAACAGCAGAAATTTGGAGACTGGTTAACTTGCCCAACAGCACGTGGTCAGCAGGGGTAGCACCAGGCACCCAAAGCCTGTGCTCTTAGCCTGGAGAGCCCTCTGTTTCTACCTGTATACCCATCAGCCCAACTTCTGATCTTAATTTCATTTCTCAAGTGGGGCTCATCATCACTGGGACACTGGAATTCCTACTATCGGTTAGTAAGTTGGCTTATGGAAAGAGCGCTGAATTCGATAGAAGTCCGGAGACCCAGCTTCTGGTCTAGTTCTGCCACCTACAATACCAGCCGGGACAAGATAGTTCCTCGCGCTGGGCTACATGGTGGGGGCCGAGAATGCCTGGCCTGCGCATCTCAGGAACTAGGATGAGGTGCTAAGGAGATCCTTCACATTCAAATTCATTAAACAGGGAGTGCTTACCAGGGGCTCCAACCTATGCAAACTGCATTTACCCATATTTTCCATTATTGTAAATTAACTTAGGAAACATTTAAAAGGCAAGCTAGTATTGTTCCTGTGAATTAAGACTTGATGAACCACTTTTTCTTTCTTTCTTTTTTTTTTTTGCAGTTTTGAAACTTTTTACCAACATATAACATCCATGTGGGAAAATGTCTAGACTGTAAGTGCACAGCTTTAAGTGCACTTATGTACATAATTTTTTTATTTTCATGAGCCAAACACACCCATATTTACCAGCACACAAATCAAGAATGTGCAACATACATTTAAAAAAAATTTTATGTTTTATTTATTTTTGAGAGAGAGAGAGAGTGAGCAGGAGACGGACAGAAAGAGAGAGAGATACAGAATCTGAAGACAGGCTCCAGGCTCTGAGCTAGCTATCAGCACAGAGCCCAACGCAGGGCTCGAACCCACAAACTGCGAGATCATGACCTAAACCAAAGCCAGATGCTTAACTGACTGACCCACCCAGGTGCCCCTGCAACATATATTTTTAATATCTGGAGCTGCGTAGTAAAATGCTGAAATATATAAAACAATATTTCCCTTGAACAACAAATGTTTCTTCCAGGCTTTCTGTAATTTTACATTTGTAAGTTGGAAATAGGAGGAACTCATGTTTCTAGCTGCCTAAATTTTTCAGCTGAGATTTTTTTTTTTTTTTACAAATAGTTTATTGTCAAATTAGTTTCCACATAACACTCAGTGCTCATCCCCACAAGTGCCCTCCTCCATGCCCATCCCCCCCTCCCCCCCACATCCATCAGTCCTCGGTTTTTGTCAGCATTCAAGAGTCTCTCATGGTTTGCCTCTCTCCCTTTCCCCCACCATTTCCGCCCTTCTTCTCCCCCTTGTTCCTCCGTCAAGTTCCTCCTAATCCTCCTATACGTGCAAACATATGATATTTGTCCTTCTCTGCCTGACTTATTTCGCTCAGCATAACACCCTCAAGGTCCATCCGTGTTGCTACACATGGCCAGATTTCATTGTTGATGAACCACTTTTTCTTAAGGGTCTTGATTGCCCCCAACCAGGCTAACCATTAAGGCTCCAGAGTCAGAGGGCCAGCCTCACTCTCCAGATCTTCCCTGCTTTCATGAAATCATAAGCGGGTTTAGAATTGTTTCAGAACCAGGACACCGGCGAAGTGGGGAAGCCTAGCTGAAGACCTGCCCCGAGGATCTCTGTGAAGGTGTGAAGGTGAGGGCCTCCTGTGGCCCTAACCACTCCCTTCCCTACATCCATCCACTCGCTGTGGTGGGATGTTGGGTAGGTTCTGTGCTTCACCAAGAAGAAGGGGGAATCAAGATGGAGATGAAGGGCTTGAGAGCGAAAGCAATAATAATAATAAAAAAAAATATACCCAGGATCTGTTCTGATTGGTCAGTGTCCACAGTGAGACTCTCACTGTGTTTGCCTGCATTTGGTTTTGCAGAGGATCTACTCAATTCTGCACTCCATCAGGTGCCAACTCTTCCCATCTGCCTCCTGGGAGCGTAGTGGTAGCTCAGTAAATAACATGTGGGCTAAGGGCTGACACACTGCAGCTGACATCCGGGAGGACCCGAGTGAATGCTTCCCTCTCGCTGGCTGGCCTCTGAGAACCGGAGCCCCATCTTCTTCAATCCTTCACCAGCAACAGTCCTGGGCTGATGTTCCGAAGGTGCTCACGACGCGTTCGGGGAACGGCTGAACCCATCAGAAAGCATCCACTGAGTACCGGGTTAGGGAAGGTGCTGGGTTCTTGGTGGTAGAGAGTGAAGGAAAAAGGCTAAATCACACCTCTCAGAGAATGTTCAGCTTCTCCCAGCCCCAATGTGACAAATGTAAAGGACACGCAGATACCGGCATTTTATTTGTGTGAACAATGAGATGTAATTTTTAAAGTCAAGGTTATCACTAAGTAAAAGAAAAGAACCAAGGGAAACGGAGGGCGAAGAGAGATTTTTCTTGGATGTCAAGGCCCCGGGAGAAGCGAATTCCTCTGGAAACAGCCCAGGGAGAGGCATTTCCCATCCGTTCCTTTTTCAAAGGCTGGTTTTGTTGGGTTTTTCACCGAGAGCCTCAGGATGGAGGGAGAAGCTATCTTCTCCGCGCAGAGTTTTCTCCCCCTTTTCCAGAGGGAAGGCAGATTTGGGGAGCTGGCACTGCCCCTGCCCAGATGGCAGACAGCAGCTGGCTCTGGCACGGGGAGGTTCTCACTCTGGGCTGCTGGCTGCCCGGCCCCTCCCGTTTCCCCAGCAATGCCGGGGCCCGGCCATTGGAAAGGAGGGAACGTGAGAGCCCGGCCATGCCAGCAGCTCCCCGCCACCCTGACCCTGCCGGTTCTGGCTCCGACACCCAGGCCTGCAGCCCAGGGAGCAAGGGGAGCAGACCCAGCAGCACCAGCCAGCAGCCTCGGCCTCCCTCTCCCTGCCTTCACTGTGGTTGGCCCGGCGCTGAAGCACACGGTGGCTCCTGACATCTATGGAGCTGTGGCACCAGGGACACAGTGGGGTGGTGATTTCAGAGAGAGTGGACCAGCCACGCCAGCATGGGCCAATATGGGTTACGGGGCTCCAGAAGACCCAGCTGGCCCACGGCTGCCCCTTCCCACACCCGCCACTGCCCTGTCTCCTAGCAGACCCTGTGGGTCCTGAATTCCTCCACCGCAGGCACATTTTTCTTTTTTCCTCCCTCCCTCCCTCCCCGTCTTCCTTCCTGCCTCCCTCCCTCTGTCATTCCCTTCCTTCCTTTCTTCCTTCCTTCCTTCCTTCCTTCCTTCCTTCCTTCCTTCCTTCCCTCCCTCCCTCCCTTCCTCCCTTTCTGCCTCCCTCCCTCTGTCACTCCCTTCCTCCCTTCCTTCCTCCCTCCCTCCTTTCCTTCCTTCCTTCCATCACCTTCCTACCTTCCTTCCTTTTCTCTCTTCTCACAATGCCTTTCTCGTACGTTCTTGCTTTCCCCCTCCTCCTCTCTTTTATTCTCTACACATTTTTTGCCTGCACATTCTGTATCACTCCTCTGCTAGGTTCTGAGAGTGCACAGATATAATCACACTTGGCCCTGCCCCCGAGGAGCTCACAATTCAGTGAGGACATCTGTGTATGAGATGGGACGAGTCCATGACAATTAACGACAATAGAGCGTGTTAAGTACTATAAAAGCACACAAATTGCTGGGGAAGCAGAGGAAAGAGCCATTAATTTCTACCTGACCCATTTTGGGGAAAAGTTAGCTGAGGGGCTGCCATTTTTCAATTTAGTTGCTCACTCTGAGTCTTATGTTCCTGAGAAAAGGTTTTATGTCGCTCAGTCTCGTTGGAAAAATGAAAGGTTTGCTTTTTGTTTCAGTTCCTGCTTATGACTCAGGTCTCGAGGCTTTGAATTTTTATCAAGTCCAATTTTATCCATTTTTTTTTCGTTTATGGATAACACTTCTGCTGTTGTACCTAAGGCCTTCTTGTCTAACCCAAACACTGCAAAGATTTTTCTCTTCTGTTTTCTCATTGGAATTTATAATTTTGTAATTACATTTTGCGTTTACGATCTATTTTTGCTAATCGCTGTATTTGGTATGTATTGGGGTCTTTCTTCTTTTTTTTAATAGAAAAAAATATTGTTTACAGTACCAATTGTTCTGGAACCATTTGTTTGAAAGGCCATCCCTTCTCTATTGAATTGTCTTTGCACTTTTGTCAAAAGTAAGTTGACTGTATCTGTGGGGGTCTATTACCGGATTCTTCAAGAGGAGTATTTTTAGTGCCCAATATATTATTTATGCAGTCTCTCTGTCCCTCTCAAAATAAAGGCTTTCCTACCGTGCAAAAGCACCCTATACGTCAACTAGAGTCATGACTTGATGAGGCCAAAGAAAAGAAGTTTGGCCAACCAAGATTCGCATTAACTTTGCCATGGATGGCTGTGTGACTTTGGCGTTGGGGACTTTGAGATCCTGAAGAAACACAGGTGAGACTCAGTAGAGTGTCACAAAGATTAATGAGGGCCGTGGCTGGGAGAAGAGCTGGGCTTTGCCTCTTCAGCGTCCACATATTTGTGTAATTCCTTCTGTCCTGTTCGACAGTGAAAACATTTGGGGGGTGGGGAGCAACAGTGAGGTTGTGAGAAGAAGCCTACGGTTAGAGGACTTTAAAGGAAGCTCTTCCGGTCGCCCCCTAGAGTCTGCGGTAAACAGGTCTCCGGTATGTCTTTTCACACGCAAGAATTACCCCAGGGGAGGGGAGCCTTATTCCCGGTTACATTCTTTGGCTCTCCTTCACCAGTAGAATGGTTCTTTTACAACTTTGGAATGAAAAGCATGCAAAATGGTGTCTTCATACTGCTTAACTGCTTTCCACCCATGCCTCTCATTTCTGATTTTTCATGGCCTAAACCACCATCTGCTGGGACGGTGGGAAGGACGCTTACAAGGTTGTCATATGCCCTTCCCTCCAGTCTCAGGCCCCACTGCGCGTGGGCCACTAAATGAAAAGCATTTCTTTTCTGTCTTTCTCTGAAGGATTCTCAGGACTTGGTTCCCATCCTTGGAAGTTTCCTCTTCCAGGCCACACCCAGTTCCCCCGCGGGGACTATATTTCCCGGGTGGTGGACAAGGAGCCTTCGTTCATGCAGAGCACTCTGGAAAGCTTGTGCCATGCGAATCATTGTGTGTCTTTGATCAACTTTGCTTTCTTTTCCTTTATAAATTGTTCTAACACTCTAAGTCCAAATACTAACACCGGGGACAGCTTGTGATTAACCTCTCTCCACTCCAAGAAGTAGCCAGCGTCAGTGATTCTTCCTTCTAAAATAGCTTAACCAGTTTTTAATATACCAAAAAGACTTTTTGCCCATAGCCCTCCGGTCATCTATTTTCCTTAATAGCCTTTTATGAGGGACCTTATCAAAAGCTTGCAAGGAAATCCAAGTAAATTATGTTCCTTGGTTCACCTTTACCTACTATTTCATTAACTTTTTCAAAAACAATATGACATAGTTTTCAACATAATTAAAGGGGTTGGGAAAAAGGGAACTTTAACTACCGCTTGACAGTTTCCATAGTTGCTTAAGGGAGCTGGGTCACTGCTCACATTCTGCCTCTGCTTAAGGACACTAATTCATTTCCCAGGCTGTCTGGCTAGGTCAGCCACTAGTTCAAGGTGGAAATGACAAGTTTTTAGGCTTTCAAGTGTGCAGTACTCAGCTCTCCAGAGAGCGTGAAGGAAGGAAACCACAAGTTTATCCAGGTCTGGCGCAGAGAAAGAGGAAATGATGGGGGAAACGAAGAGGAGGGCAGAGGGCGGTGTCTCTGGAGGGGGAGAGCTCTCAGAGAGCCCAAGATATGCCCAAACAACTCTTCATTGTTTGCCTGAGAGAGGGAGGGGCCAACCGTAGAATTGGGGAAGACTCTTGGTGTTCCAGGGGAGGCATGTAATGCCACAATAGAAGGGTGGACAGAGGCTGGTAGAACAAGGGAAGGCTTAGATATGAAGTGCCTCGTAGTGGCAGTATTAAACACGTCATCGTCATGAGAATTGCAGGTGTATTGGGGCGCCCTGGGGGGTCCAGTCGGTTAAACGTTTGACTCTTGGTTTCGGCTCAGGTCATGATCTCACCCCTTTGTGGGTTCGAGCTCCGCATCAGGCTCTGTGCTGGCAGTGCAAAGCCTGCTTGGGATTCTCTCTCTCTCTCTCTCTCTCTCTCTCTCTCTCTCTAACTGCCCCTCCCCCACTCGTTTTGTCTCTCTCTCTCAAAATACATAAATAAACTTAAAAAAACATTTAAGAATTGCAGAGGTGTTTGTTAAGTTTCTCCTATGTGCACATATGTGTTGGGCACGTGCACATGTCTACCTCAAAGAAGCGTAACAACTGGGAAGGAAGCTGTCATTACCCTCATTTATAAATGAGAAAAGTAAGGCACAGAGAGTTCACAGGACTTGGAGGTCACACAATTAATAAATGATCACACTTGGGAGGCAACCTCGTTCTTCTAATTCTGAAGTATGTGGATTTTCATGATACCAGCTGGTCAATTCTTAGCCCACTCAGTAGCTGAATTGTCCTGTAAGTCAAACATTTCGGTTAATTAAACCTTCTAAACCTTCTAAATATGAATTACCCATTTTCATAAAGTAAGTATCATTATTTAATCATTAACAAAAAAGACAGACACTATTTAATTTGTATTAATGATTCACAACGGCATTATAGCTGACACTCTTCAAAACATCTTTATGAATCTCCGTTTTCCCTGGTCTGGAAATTGGAGGTGTTTGTCAACAAAGGACTCTAGCTGACAAAATGCTAGTAAAATTGGCTTCTAATGTCGAAAGGAATCGTAAGGAAAAGCAGAAAAGCTTTCATTTCTTTCTGGCTTACTTCTTGGTTTCGACTGGCTCAATGCCTGTGTTTCCTTATGTCCTGAGGGATTGGCCATTTTTAGTCGTTTCCACAACTTCAGAAGCCCACCATAATCATCTGGCCACATGCTTCAGGCTCCACGGATGCCATGTCTGCACACTAAAAAGCATTTTTCTAAGTGTCTTCTGACGACCTGCCTGCTCCCCTTGGATGCTCTTGTAGGCTGGTATTGCCGGTCATCCTGGAACCTCACATTCTGGTTTGCACGCACTTCTTGTGAAACGGCCAGCATCTAAGGGAATAGGTAGGTATCTGAAGGCACCTGGGTGAGGCTGAGCAGCCCAGCTAATCAGCTCCTTGTTCCTTCTCATTTGTTAAGACAATGGTCTGAGAAGCTGAGGAATCAGAAAACCAACTTGGGCTTTTCTTCAAAGAGCTGAATGCACTAATTGGAGTGGATGCAAAAGTGACCATCAGAGAGAAAAAATAATTATTTTCATCTAGCACCAAACTAGGGAATGTGAAGGAAGAAGAAAAAGTCTCCTAACTCAGCAGGGAGATAGCATGGGCTTCTGGTTCTCACTAAGTCAGATAAATTCTGAGGTTGGCAGTTTTGACAAAACATTTCAGTGTCCAATTCCAAGGGACGGGAGGTATCAGCTTGGTGTGGTCATCAGGCAGATCTCTATGAAATGCTGGGCAGAAGTGTGAGAACCTGGGCAATGCGGTGGAACAGAGAGGGTCATGATGGTGCATTCCAATACTAATTCTGGTACCTTCTAGCTCTGGTGACCTTGGAAAAGCAAATCTTGATTTATTAATCAGAGTTTCAGTTTCCTCATCTATAATATGAGAATAACGCCTGACTTACCTGGTGGTTGGAAGGACATATAAAAGATAATAGATACAAAGTCTCTGACAACATATAGCAAATAATGTCTTTCCCAAGAATATCTGATGTGTTATTTTTCTAAGTGACAAATAGAGATTCCTGGCCCAACCACGTGTATGACTTTATGTTTTTTTGTCATAGGCGTATCTCAGAGATACTGTGGACTCAGTTCCAGACCACTTGCGATAAGGCAAGTAAGTCAATAAAGTGAGTCAATTTTTTTTCATTTCCCAGTACCCATAAAAGTTATATTTATGCTATACTATCGTCTATTAAGTGTGCAATAGCATTATATCTTTAAAAAAAAACCCATGTGAATACCTTAATTTAAAATTACTTTATTGCTTATAAAACACATACCATCATCTGAATTTTCAGTGAGTCATAATCTTTGCTGGGAGAGGGTCTAGCCTCAATGATGTTGGCTTGTTGAAGGCTGGGGTGGCTGTGGCAATCTCTTAAAATAAGACAACACTGAAGCTTGCCACATTGATTGGCTCTTCCTCTCATGAATGACTTCTCTGTATCATGTTTGATAGCGTTTTACCCACAGGAGAACGTCTTTCAAATTTGGAATCAATCCTCTGCAACCCTTCCCATCCCATTCCCCCCTTTTTAAGTAGGCTTCACACCCAGCATGGACCCCAACACACGGCTTGAACTCATGACCTTGAGATCAAGACCTGAGCTAAGATCAATAGTCAGATGCTTAACTAACTGAGGCCCCCAGAAGCCCCCCTTCTGTTTCTTTACCAACTAAGTTTATGTACTATTCAAGATCCTTGGTTGTCACTTCAACAGTCTTCACAGCATTTTCACCAGGAGTGGACTCCGTCTCAAGAAACCACTCACATTGCTTATTCTTAAGAAGTGCCTTTCATCCCTTAAAGTTTTATCATGAGATTATAACAATTCAGTCCCATTTTCAGGCTCCACTTCTCATTCTAGCTCTCTGTGCTGTTTCCACCACATCTGCAGTGACTTCCTCCACTGAAGTCTTGCACCCTCAACATCATCCATTAGGGCTCAATCACTTCTCCCAAACTTCTGTTAATATTGATGTTTGGATCTCTTCCCATGAACCATGAATGTTCTTAACAGTATTGATGGGGAATCCTTTCCAGAAGATTTTCTTTTTTTTTTTTCCAGAAGATTTTCAATTTACTTTGCCCAAATTTATCAGAGGACTCATGATCTATGGCAGTTGTAGCCTTATGAAATGTATTTCTTAAATGATAAGACTTGAACATTGAAATTACTCCTTGATCCATGGGCTGCAGAATGGATGTTGTGTTAGCAGGCATGACAACAATATTGATCTCATTGTTTGTCCCCATCAGAGCTCTTGGGTGACCAGGTGCATTGTCAGTGAGCAGTAATCTCTTGAAAGGAATCTTTTTCCTGGGCAGTAGGTCTCAACAGTGGGCTTCAAATACTCGGCAAACCATGTTGTAAACAGATGTGCTGTCATCTAGGCTTTATTGCTCCATTTCTAGAGCACAGGAAGAGTTGATTTAGTATTGTTTTTAAGGACCCTAGGGTTTTCAGAATGGTACATAAGCATTGGTTTTAAGAGAAACTCACCAGCTGCATAAGCCCCTAACAAAAGAGCCAGCATGTCCTTTGAAGCTTTGAAGCCAGGGATTGACTTCTCACTTTAGCTGTGAATGTTCTAGACAGCATCTTCTTCCAATAGAAGACTATTGTAATCTACATTGCAAATCCACTGTTAGTGTGACTACCTTCAGGAAGTAAGTGAGCTAGATCTTTGGGATCACTTGCTGCAGATCATACATCGGCACTTGCTGCTTCACCTTGCACTTTGACGTTACGGAGATGGCCTCTTTCTTTAAACTTCATGAACTGACCTCTGCTGGCTTCATTCTTTCCTTGTGCAGCTTCCTCACCACTCAGCCTGCATAGAGTTGAACAGAGTTAGGGCCTTGCTCTGGATTAGGGTTTGGCTTAAAGGAATGTTGTGGTTGGTTTGATCTCCTATCCAGACTGCTAACACTTTCTCCATATCAGCGCTAAGGCTGTTTCACTTTCTTATCATTTATGTGTTCACTGGAGCAGCACTTTTCATTTCCTCCAAGAACTTGTCCTTTGCATTCACAACTCGGCTAACTGTTTGGTGCAAGAGGCCCGGCTTTCAGCCTATCCCAGCTTTCAACATCCCTTTCTCACTGAGTTTACTCATTTCTAGCTTTTGATTTAAAGGGAGAGACGTGCACCTCTCTCTCTCACTTGAACATGTAGGAAGCCATCGTAGGATTATTAGTTGGCCTAATTTCAATGCTGTTGTGGCTCTGGGAATAGGGAGGACTGAGGAGAAGGAGAAAGATGGGGAATGACTGCTTGGGGGAGTAGTCAGAACATATAACCTTTGTTTGTTAAATTTGCTGTCTTACACGAGAGTGAATCATGGGACCCCAGAACAATTAAAACAGTAATCTCAAAGATCACTGCTCAGAGATCATCATAGCAAAGATAACGATGAAAAAGTCTGAAATATTGTGAAGATCACCAAAGTGTGACTCAGAGACACTAAGTGAGAAAATTGTTGGAAAAATGGGACCAATAGACTTGTACTGTACGGGGTTGCCACAAACCTTCAATGTGTAAATGATGAAACATCTGTGAAGTGTAACAAGATAAGGAATGCCCCTATTCTCTCCACTGATGGTAAGGAAATAACCATTCTTAAGTGAAAATGTCATACCTAAATGTCTTCCCTCCAGTTGGACCTATGATGTAATCAAAACAGCATTTTTAAGTGTAATACTAGAGGAAAAGCCTTACAAAACTATACAATTTAGATGACATTACATGTATTTCTATTCATCTATGTTATATCACTTAAAGCACGGGGAGGGCTTCTGGGCATTTTGATCAGCAACTTTGCATAAAGTTGGGGCTAAAAATCATGTGCCCTACACTCAGCTGTGTTAAAAGCATACAGCATGTTGCTTTTTGATGTAATTTACCATGCTGTTCTGATCCCTTGTCCCTTTCTTACGGGGAAGTGGAGGTGAACCAGATGGGACTTAAACTTGACAACTAAAGGCAACCTTTTCTTGTGTTAACAATAGTCTTTTGGGGGTAGATGTCAGTCTTTCAGGGTTTCTCTTTTCCCCTCCCACCTGCAAGCTATAGAGAGCACTTGGGCTTGGGAGGAGGCTTGTATAGCAGTGCCATGGTGGGGAGGGGCGGGGAGAAGCTTGGGTTGGCTTACTTCTAAGTCCTTGCTAGTCTTTGCTGCAGGACAGGTCTAGTCTGTTCCCTGGGTACCCTGGGCTGGTGGCCACAAAGAAGTGGCTCTTCTATTTGGTCTTTTGGGGGTTGTGTTTAATCCTGCCCATGGTCCTATCACTCGCTTCTAGTAGTGGAGTCCTTGCACACTGTGGCCATCTTGTTCCAACTTCAGATCCCTCCATGCCCTCTGGCATCTCAGCACCACTGTAGCCTCTCACAGGATTGTGTGGAACTTCTGGATTCCATGGACACCAAGTACAAGCCTTGGGAAGCCAGAAGCTTTACATCAGGACACCTAAACAACCCCCTCAGCCAGGTTAACCCACCTGCCAGTGGCACCTATTGCTGAGGTTTCAATAAAAATGTAGAATGGAGGGAGGGGAGAGCAGGATTGAAATTCTGGTATGTTCACTGGAAGGCAAAGAGCAAGCCCTATTGCTCTGGGGAATTTCTAGTGTGGGGAACATG
The DNA here is from genome assembly GCF_003009895.1 of Hyaena hyaena. Classification (NCBI taxonomy): domain Eukaryota; kingdom Metazoa; phylum Chordata; class Mammalia; order Carnivora; family Hyaenidae; genus Hyaena; species Hyaena hyaena. The sequence goes on from NW_024080971.1 coordinate 1,887,818, forward strand.
GGGGTTCAGGGATATACATAACTGGCTAGTTTCCTTTTTGCTGTTGTTGGATTTTCCATTTCTCCCTCCTCCCTGGTCCAGAACAACTTCCGATTTTCTCCCAAGCAGGTAAGAATGCCTCTTAAGTCATATTCTAAACTCTCTATTCCTGTAAAATTCTGTATTGTCACTCAAAGTATTGCTTTGCTTATGTAAAGGGAACTTTGGAAATTTAGAAGTCCCTTTTTCTCAAAGCTTAGCTTTCAAGATGACCATTTTAATGAGCACTCACATACACAAATAGAAATACTAATTTGATGATAAATGCTGGGCAACGACTTTTTTCTTTTTTTTTTTTTTTTTATGTTTTTATTTATTTCTAGTAGAGAGAGAGAGACAGCGTGAGCAGGGGAGGGTCAGCGAGAGAGGGAGTCACAGACTGAAACAGGCTCCAGGCTCTGAGCTGGCAGTCAGCACAGAGCCCGACGCGGGGCTCGAACCCACGAACCGCGAGATCATGACCTAAGCGAAAGTCGGACGCTTAACCGACTAAGCCACCCAGGCGCCCCTGGGCAACGACTTTTTTCTAATTGGTATTTACCCATCACCTAAAAACTGGGAAGCAATGATTTGATGGACGGAAGCCATAAGGGATCATGATTTAAAGGAAGGGGAAAATTATATCATTTTAACTTAAAAAATGACACGTGTTCAGTATGGGTTGGAGATCACCAACCTTGGTTATCTTAAGTCGTTCGTCATTAAGTGAAACTTAGGGGAAGCATTAAGGAAGGAAGGTGCTTTGCTGAGGGGTCTGTCAAAGCTGGAAATGCATCACCAGCATGCGCTGAGCCCGGGGAAGTGGCACATAGACAATGACTATGAAAACTTCCAAAGATGGGCTTTTTCCTGCCTTTCTGGTCACTAAATATTATCCTTTGAAGCATCTACGAATTTCCTTCCTATGCATTCACATAAGCTCCATGTAAGAGTTGATCAGCAGTCTTCACTGTCTGCCTCGTTTTTAAGGAGGTAAACTTCTACTCACTTTGCCTGGTGTGAAGACCACAGGAAGCTGCAATTCTGCCGAGCAAAGCTTTTCCAGAACTTTACCAAACAAATTAACATTTAACAAATATTCATTGGGTGCCTACTATGTGCCAAACTCTGGTCCTAGGTACTTGGCACGTCTCTGCAGTAGGAGCATGGATGGAGTAGAAAAAGAGAACGTTTGAGAAGGGAAATAGGAAGACGAGGATTGTTGCATTGGAAAAACACCAAATACACCATACCTTTTCAAAATCATACAAAAGATATACATTTAAAAAAAAGTTTTTTTAATGTTTTATTTATTTCTGAGAGAGAGAGAGAGAGAGAGAGGCAGTGTGAGCAGGGAAGGGTCAGAGAGAGAGGGAGATACAGAATCTGAAGCAGGCTCCAGGCTCTGAGCTAGCTGTCAGCACAGAGCTGGACGCGGGGCTCGAACCCAGGAACCGTGAGATCATGACCTGAGCCGAAGTCAGACGCTTAACCGACTGAGCCACCCAGGTGCCCCGCGAAAGATATAAATTTAAAAATTTTCCTCTTCGTACAAATTTTGCAATTACTAGAATCCATTATGACTGTGCTCATGTCAGTACCCTCTGGAAACACAATGATCTCCTTGGGATGTGGATTTTGCCCTTTTTAATAGAAAAATCAAGTACCATTTTACTCCACATGAATGTACAGCATTGGTGATAAAGTTCATTTCTCTTTCATTGCTCTCCTCTCCTGTCTGACTGGTCTGCTCGGTGTTCTCTATTTTACCGAGCTTTACGCAGAAACATCCCCCAACCTCCGGCATCCTCCGAACTCATGAAGTCACCTTCTCCATGGAGCCTTCTTTGACATGTGTAGCCAATGCTCACATGAGTTCCCTCTCTGAATTCCTGCCACATTTCTAGGTACCCTCACACAGTGGGCCTTGATACTAGGTTGAAGCCTGGGTCTATGTCTTAAATTAAATTTCTCTGTGTCTTCCATGATACCTAGAAAAATGATAGGCCTGTTGTAGGCCTAAATAAATAAGTAGGTAGGTGTAGACTTATTCAGTACACTCAATGATGGTATTAAAATACTCAATACCTGGTACAGCATGAACACTGAGCATTGAGAATACCACTACCAGCTCATATTGTCTGAATATCAGCCATGGTGTATGTGTGTGTGTGTGTATCTCAGATGCTCACAATATTATACAGGTTTCCCTCCATTTCACAAATGAGAGATGAGGGAACTGAGTTTCAGAGAAGTTCAAATTACTTGCTCAGGACATACAACAATGGAAGACCCTAGATCTGTTTCACTTGAAACCTAGCTCTTTCCACTATACTACTACACTGATTACTACCTGTTGGTGGATCAGGTCCTCTGTGCCCTTGGGCTGAGGTACACCTGAAGAGAGAGAGTTGGGTGACAGGTGAGTCACTAGAGAGTGTCGATAACCAGTTCACTTAGATTAAGCCACCTGCATCCTGCACCATCATGACTAACTGTCATTTACGTCCAGTTCATACACTAATTGCTTGTGTAATCCAGGTTTGGTCAGAGAAGGTTATCTTTCAAAGCCAAAGTTCTGGTAGCTTGTTGGATGATCCATGCTGGGCCTTGTGAAACCTCTCACTGTTCTAATTTTCTATTGTTTATGTTTTTTTAAATAGTTTATTGTCAAGTTGGTTTCCATATAACACCCAGTGCTCATCCCCACAAGTGCCCCCCTCCATGCCCATCACCCCCCTTCCCTCTCCCCCACCCCCATCAGCCCTCAGTTTGTTCTTAGCACTCAAGAGTCTCTCATGGTTTGCCTCCCTCCCTCTCTCCCACTATTTTTCCCCTTCTTCTCCCCCACGGCCCTCTGTTAAGTTCCTCCTAATCCTCCTATACATGCAAACATATGGTATTTGTCCTCTGCCTGACTTATTTCGCTCAGCATAACACTCCCATCCATGTTGCTATACAGATTTCATTCTTTCTCATTGCCATGTAGTATTTCTATTGTTTATGAAGTGGGAAGAAAATTATACTTGCCTTAAATTCTTCTTAAGCAATTTTAAAGTGCTTTGAACTTTTTAACCTTTTGTATAAAAATATAATATATAATTTTTTAAAAATATAAACTGTGGGGCACCAGGGTGGCTCAGTTGTTAAGCATCTGACTTCAGCTCAGGTCATGATCTCCTGGTTCGTGAGTTCAAGTCCAACATCGGGTGAGCTTGAGCCCTGCTTCGTGTCAGCCCTGCTTCTCGCTCTCTCTCTCTCCTTTCTCTCTTTCTCTGCCCCTCCTGGGATTCTCTCTTACTCTCTCTCTGCTCTTCACTCACTTGTGCCCTCTCTCTCTCTCAAAAAAAAGTTTTTATTTTTAATATAAAAATAAGATGTCCTTATTGTCCAAGAATCTTGTTGGTGATGGAGAAAAGACAAGTAATCTCCTCTCAGTGTGGTCAATTGTCAGTAGGTAGTCAATGACACCTTTCAAATAATGACATATTCTCATACAGGAAGGAGAGCTATAAGCTCATTAATTCCATTTCCTGGTCCTGTGCACGAAGGAACATTTTATTTCCTCCTTGTTAGGTTGGGGTCATGTGACGGGGTTCTGGCTGAGAAAAAAAAAGTTAGGACAGAAGAATACAAGCTACTTCTGGTCCTGCCCCTTCAAAATATCTTAAACAATATTCCAGCTTTACTTCCATTCCGCATTATTTTCAGTCACCACTAGTTTCAGATTCTAGCACCATGGAATGGAAGGAGTTTGGGTTCCTGAGTCACTACTTGGAAGAGAGCCTCCAAGGAGAGCTGCCAGGGTTGCACTGACCGTGGCCTGAGGGAGAAATGACCCTATGTGTGAGATCATTGAGACTGTTGTTATAATAACAGGTGTTTATGGCTCTAACATAGAAACTGGTACCAGAAGTGGGGTATTGACATAACCAAATCATATTCCCTGACCATTATACTATTTTAGATAGGTGTTTTAATTTTAGAGAGAGAGAGAGTGGAAGAAAGGGACAAAGGTGGGGCGGGGTGGGGGGAGAGAATCTTAAGTAGGCTCCATGCCTGGCATGGAGCCCAATGTGTAGCTAGATCCCATGAACTGTGAAATTATGACCTAAGCTCCAATCGAGAGTCTGACACTCAACTGACTGAGTGACCCAGGTGCCCCTATATTATTGGGTGCCCCTGAATTAATGCACCATTGGTTTACTAGTTCAGCACCAGGAAGAAAGGCAATTAATACCAGAAAATGGAAGACAAGAATTCAGGTTATGCAGTGACAGATCATTTGGTGTAACTATTGCCAGGTATTAATGTGAAGGAAGTCACATACAGAGTTTATACCTTTAGGAGAGATAGTTAAAAAAAACAAAATTTCATTTTGTTTTAGTATTACAAGAAATTTTTTACCTGATTTTAGTATTACAAGAAATCTAGATATGTGTTACAAGGAAGAGATGGCTCAGGAAAGCATCATGAGTTTGCAAGTGGAAGTAGAACCCAAAATCCAGAAATTTGGGGTTTAGGATTGGAAAAAATAAATTTATTTTAGATTCAGACAGTAAGACATGGTACCAAAAAAGAGCTTTAAGTGACAAATATCTAGTAAAAGTTCTCAATTGAATGGAATTATTTGAGGCAAAAATCAAATCAGGGGTATGGTATTCCCATCTATTATTTTTGAAAGCCTCAATATATTTAGGTAATTATGTTGAGAGAGAGGAAGACATGGAGGAGAAGAGGCAAAGAAAAAAGGTAGGTTTGATAAGAATGTCTAGAAAATAACTCTGGGTGTGGTTACTGGCAAATGGACCTGACTGGAAGCAGATATATCATAAAGCGTCCAAGATTTTGAGGATTGCATTACCAAAGAAACCAAGGGCCCTGACCTGAAAAGTCCTTCCTTGTTCAACACTTAAAATAACTCTTGAGTTTCCAACCTAGGCCAGACTGAGCAGAAGTCAAGCTTTTAAAGTGGTGCTGTTCTGAATAAAGGGTGTTCCCCCAAATTCACTTCACATGGCACCAAGGGGAAGCACAAAGAAGGGAGTCATTTCTAGGGCAAACTCTACACCCATCCACCATGTCTGGAGGGCATGGACTTCACGGTGCTGACCTGGAAGGGTTTTAGCATGCCTGTGAACCAGAATGTCACATGTTGTCCATTACTTCCCTTTTCAAATAGATTCTTTGTTGTTCTTTTCCTACCATTATAAATGAGTTGTGGTGGTGGGGAAGCTGACAAGCAGATAACTTAGCTTTATAATATGGAGGCTACCATACCTAAAGGTACTACATCAGACTTACGGCAAAGATGGTGGTGCCTCATCCAAGTAGTCCGGACATTGCTCTGAAGGTGGTGATTGGATGGGACCTTGAATTGTCCTTCTTGGGGTGAGGTGAATGTGCATTGTGAGTGAAAGGAAGAGTAGAGTAGATACTTGATATCCAGAAGTGCAGACTGTGGGGAAAAAAATCTTTCAGTGCTCACCATTTTGAGTTTCTTCTTGAACACAAGGAAGGTTACATCTCTCAGGTTGCCTTGAGGTTAGATGGGCCATGTGCTCCTGAGATCTGGCCCATGGAATATGAGCAGATGACTGTTACTTCAGGGCCACTTGTATTAAAACCTGATATGTCTTCTTCACTTTTTTTTTTCATCCAAATAGCTAGAAGCAAAGGACTCCAAGATGGGAAAAGCCACACAATGGAAAGAGCCCAGCATAACCAGATGTTCATGAGTAAGTAGTAGCCTTGCACGGGGCTGTAGCATTCACATTTGGAAGTTGTATTTTATAGCAGCCTGCGTTGATGACCATAACTCATAACACTGTTCTAAACTGAAGACTGGTTGTGAAAGCTGGAAAAGCTCTTTATTTCTCTTGAAAGGAGTGAAACCCTCCTCCTACCCTGTCGTCATCATTACCATTGTCATCATTGTTCACAAAATGCTTTTTGGGTATCTGTAGCTTGTCAGACACCATAACAGAGACTGGAAGGCAAAAAGGAGGAAACATTCTTCCTGGCCTTGTCCATCATCTGGTGGGAGAAACATCTAAATAAACAAATAATGACATCAAGAATGATATCCTAAGTCTTACACCGTTAACATATAACACAGTTAATTCTGTTAGGAGGTGGGATGGGGCAGTGAGAGGTAGAGATCTGACAGAGGAGGTTACATATGTATCAGGTTCTAAGGGATGAAGGGGGATTTTCTAGGCAAATAGGACAGGTGGAAGTCATTCTAAGTAGAGGAAACAATTAGTGTGAAGGCATGCAAATATGAAAATCGGGAAAATGACATTGATTTCTACACTTGGAGACGAAAAACATATATCACTCTCATCATCATCCTCAAATGTATCATCCTACCATCAAAATTACCTACTAATGTCTATACAGAGTGACCACACGCATTTGATCCTATTCTCCAGAGGATCCTAGCCCACGGGAGCATAGGTAGCAGGTGACACACTCACCAGGAGAGCTGCCCTATAGAATGCTTTAGAATTTACTTGCTGTGTAATATGGGCCAAGTTACTTGACTTGTCTTTATCTTACTAGTATTGTTGGGTCAAAGACAGAACTCATATTTATCCTTTGTGACTTGTACAATTGTTGTACAAGTCCAGTAAATAAAACACGTGAAACCTGGCTTGAAAAAGACATAAACACACCATAATATATGTGTCTATATTTTAAAAAGACAGTCAGTGAAGGAGGGTTGGGGTGGTACGGGCCGGGGTCATGACAGCTTCTACTGACATCACATTCAAGGACATAGTTTACCCCTTTCTGGTGGCAGTTGACTGGTATTGTCAAACAGACCCTACTGGTTAGTGTGCCCGTGGGCTGTGGTGCCCCTGAAGGGAGAGCTGCTCTCGGGGGATGAGGACACGCTGACGCAGAGAGGCCCGTGTAGCAGTCCAGACCAGGTGACGTTTCCTCAGTGTGCACGAAGGCAGCGCAACCAGACCAGGAAGTGGGATCAAAGTTTAGGAAGGAAATAAACATTTTAGTCAGAGGGTGGCTGGTTTGGGGGTGAGTGGGGAAGGCTCTGAACAGGAAAACAAATAGATCTGAGGCCTCATCAGGATGTAGACTGTAAGTGAATAGGGACAAGTGGTTCAGAACTAAGGTTTTAAACCGGGAAGGCATTGGAGGACCCGCGTGTGTTCTGGGAGCCCACCCGCAAAGCTGGTGTGCAGGCTCCCTGTGGACAGGCGTCTTCTCAGTGGTCTGCCGGATCCAGCTCCTGCTGGTGCTGAATGTTAAATCTTTAGATAGCTTGCAAGCCAGTCGTTACACCACTGGGAGCTTCCAAGCAGCCGTGGAGAGAGAGTGTGTGCTCTACGGAAACTGGCAACAGCTAAGAATCAGAACCTTTTCTTTCCCTGGAAAGCTTGGGGGTTTTTGTTTGTTTGTTTGTTTGTTTTAGTTTATTTATGTATAGTGAGAGAGAAAAAAGAAAAGAGGGAGAGAGAGAATCCCAAGCAAGCTTGAGCTACCAGTTCAGAGCCTAATGTGGGGCTTGAACTCACAAAATGTGAGATCATGACCTGAGCCAAAATCAAGAGTAGGATGCATAACTGAGCCACCAGGCACCCCAGATAGCACATTGTTGGGATAGCATCTTTTTCTATGGCAGGATAGCACATTTTCATTTATACATAGGCATCTAGGACATGACAAAGACTTAGGAACCTCAATCCTTAACCCGAGAGCTCCAAGTGAAATAAACACCTGGTTAGTTGCTTCCTGCCATCTGCCCTTCTCCCTGTTTCTATGTGTGGAGCACACTTTAAAGCTTCAGCATGGCTGTGACAGTCATTCCATCAGTGGCACCTAAGGAGGCCATGCAGCAGGCAAGGGATAGCATCGCCCCCCTTGATTGGAACTAAGGGCCTCAAATACCCCATTTTCTCCTGGTGATCCATCACAGAGCTGTGAGCCATGCAGTTCCCTAAAACCTTCCTAAGCCTATTTAGATTATCATAATCTATAACCTTGCAAGGACACAAGTCCCACATAGGCAGCCACTTTGTAAAGTAGGATTTCCATGTCTTTGAGGTCCTAAACCTGCCTTGTGGAAGCATGGATGCTTCAAGTCTTTTCTTGTATCATTACAATAGACATTTATTTAAGTAGTGTGTTTACAGCTCAAATAGTTCCAAAATTATACATTTCAAGGTTACCCAACTTCTTCAAAACATTTGAAGGCAGCCGCAACCATATTTCAATGCCATGATTTTTTCTTTGCCTGTCCTTTTCTCTCTTTCCCAAGTAACTCCTTCCAATAGGGTTCAAGGTAGAATTTATTCTCCTCATATTTTGTCTACTGCTCTTTACATAAGATCTGCCCTCCGAGTCAGGTCCCGGGCTCTCTTACCGTGAAACATCCCGTCATTATAAAGGTTCTCAGGAAGACTGCTTATGGCCTCTGTCACATCATCATTCTTATATACTGTATCATCTCGCGTGAACTGGAGTTTCTTGAGCCCGGAAGCACTGTGATACTTTCGAAATACGCTCCAGCCACTGGCTTGATGCTCCTCACCATTTTGAGCCAAGACTGCAGCATTGAACGCTTTGGGTAAACCATTTTGTTTTTAATCTGTCGAAAGCTTAAAGATTGTGGGTGAGTTCTAAACTTTATCTTTATGACCTAGGCCTTTCTGATCTTACCTAACTAAAAGTTACTAGGAGGAGCTCATGCCAAGGCAGAACCCAGCCTAGAGACTTGGCTGACATTGTGGCCCATCCAGCCCATCGATAAATCCTTGAAGCTCTAACCCTGCCCTCCTCCTCCCCTCTACTTTACAATGCCCTCTCTTTTAGGAGAAGGATGGCAGAATTACTTTGCATTGGAATTAATGGTATAAAGAGCTACCTTCTCATCTGAGTAATGCTAATTCACCTCCATCCCTGATCATTTGCTACCTATTAGAAATATCCTGACAGCCTGCATCTCATTACCATTGCAGCAGGTCGGGTCCCCAAGAATAACCTTCTAAGGAGGATGAAATGTACGCTGGTGGCATCTAATACCAGGGCATTCACATTCATATTTTTAGCAGCATATATCAGTTAGCCCAACCTTTAGTGTACTCTATGTACTTTTAATAATCTCCATAAAAGCCTGATTTCCAATCCCTAGGCTCAAGCTGACAGTGTAAATAAAATCACCCAAATCCACAGGGTAAGAGAAATGAAAATGACAAGGATTAAAATTTGGTCAAACCTCTTTCTTTTTAAAAATTCTGCTTCCCTTCCAATTGGATCACGACCCTCTGTGTGCTCAGCTTAAGACCAGACGGTATGCTTTCACTTTTATTCCTCTCTGCAGCAGGCTTACAGTATTTAGTGAGAGTCTGTAAAGAATGTGTGCTGGGTAGAGAGTTAATACCATAATCCCCTATCGTTGGGGTCAAATGCTGAATAGAGCAAAAGAATTAGAAAACATGTTACATACAATGGCAGGAAAAAAATGCATCAGCACGCTGTTCTGTGAACGCTAGCATCCATCACCCACAAGTAATGGCCGTGAGGTAACAGAGTGCGTGAGAGGTGTGCACTTGAAGTCTAGTTGTGCACAGAAGCCGGTGGAGACTTGAGCACAAGTCTTAATACCCATCTACTCTGGGAGGTATTTGTCACCATTTTTCATTGCTTCTTTCCGAGTACCTGTGTGGATTTAGTTCCTAAGTAACACATTTAGCCTCTACATTGTCTCACGGAGCTGAACCTTCAGCTTATCTCTTTTTACTCTTCAGCAGTGGGTGTGAATATTGTTCTCAAAGTGCTGTAATACATCTGTCTCTGGAGAATTCTCTTAACCAACCAGTAGAAATTTGAGGCACCGCGAGCAAAAAGGGTTGCATAGCCGCCTCCCATTGTACCTTGGAAAAGTCAACTGAACTCCCCTGGCATAAGATTACAAGCAAATAAATAACTTTGTCTGGAAGTTCTGTATAGGGAACTTGCGTGGGTATATGTGTGTGCGTGTGTGTGTAAGTAGTTTAAACATAAAGTGACAAGCCAAATTTATTTTAAATGTTAAAATTTTTTAAATGTTTATTTGTGAGAGAGAGAGAGCAAGTGAGCGAGCGAGCGAGTGAGAGAGCAAAAGCAGAGGAAGGGCAGAGAAAGAGAGGGAGACACAGAATCCAAAGCAGGCTCCAGCATCTGGGCTGTCAGCACAGAGCCTGACACGGGGCTCGAACTCATGAGCTGTGAGATCATGACCTGAGCTGAAGTCAGACACTTAATGACTAAGCCACCCAGGCGTCCCCAAATTTATTTATTTATTTATTTATTTATTTATTTATTTATTTTAAAACAGAGTACATTGTATTTATTTATTTATTTATTTTAATGTTTATTTATTTTTGAGACAGAGAGAGACAGAGTGCGAGCAAGGGAAGGGCAGAGAGAGAGGGGGACACAGAATCTGAAACAGACTCCAGGCTCTGAGCTGTCAGCACAGAACCCAATGCGGTGCTTGAACCCATGAACTGTGAGATCATGACCTGAGCCAAAGTCGGATGTTTAACCCAGGCGTCCCCCGCAAATTTATTTTAAATAATACCCTTCAAAGTAGTAACTATTATATCAGCAATTTAGAACTTTTGTTTATGTTTACATTTATGTATAGAAAATTCTTTGGGGTATAGAGTGCTAGAGCTTTGACAAATGCAGAGTTGTGGAAACATCACCACAATCATGATACAGCACCGCTCCATCACCCCTAACAATCCCTTGTGCTATTTCTTTACAGTCAAGCCTTTTACCCCCAGCCCTACAAATCCTAAATCCTTATATAGGATTTTACATATGTATAGTTTATACAATGAGCAGAATGATAACCTGAAGTTATACTTTTATATATTTATATGTAACAAAATAAAAATAACCTAAAACATCATCTGTACATTTTAAGCAAGGATATATGTATATTTACATATATATAAATAACTAGAAAGCCAGTGTTTTCTGATCAAAAAAGGCTTACTTATTGCTCAATAAGTTCAGTGAAATCAGGGACAGTAACCTAACCCACTTTTGTATCAGCATGAACGAAAGTACTTATTAAATGTATATTGAAATGATTATTAAGCCACGGATTGAGTAACAGTTTTTACTTAAGATCTTAAAAGTTCATGACAACCATACCTAGACATGTGACATTCAGGATGTTGCCATTGTACCTTAAAGGCAGCCAAGAGGGAGAAGTGAGGTATAAGAAAGAGGGGGAAAGACTGTGTGCGTGTGTATATGAGATTACGTCATCAATTTGCTAGCTGATGAAAGATAAAAATTGAATTGCTTTTGCACATGAACATTATTTTTTTAAGATTTTTTTTTTTACATTTTATTTATTTTTGAGAGACAGAGAGAGACAGAGCACAAGTGGGAGAGGGGCAGAGAGTGAGGGAGACACAGGATCCGAAGCAGGCTCCAGGCTCTGAGCTGTCAGCACAGAGCCCGACACGGGGCTCAAACCCACAAACTGTGAGATCATGACCTGAGCCAAAGTCGGACGCTTAACCGACTGAGCCACCCAGTCGCCCCGCACATGACCATTATTTTATGTGTATGCAACTCAGTGATTAAACACTAATGGCGTCAAGGAGAAAACTGTTAGAAACATTATTAACTAGGGTTTTGAGTTGTATTTGTGAGGATCATCTTTGTTTACTTAAATAAGACGGCAGGATTTCTATGAAAATACTGAGTAAGATTGGATTCTAACCAGGAAGCATAAGACATGTTATGAGTAATTCAGCACATGTCTCTTTCCTGCAGGGCATACTGACTAAATTACTAAAGAAATCTTATTTCAAGCAAATACATCATTATTGTTTAAAACAGAAATATTAACATGTCCATTATCTTACCTACGCTTCTATTAGCCCCAGGTCGGACTCTCAGTCTTCTTTACTGTCCACTCCTCCTCTCCTTGATAGTCCTTTCCTCGTGCTTCACTCATTTTCCCGGAGAAATCGTTTATATTCAAAATGAGATAGAGACCTGTCAGTCTACGCCTCCAACCCAGGTTCCCCTCATGGGTTGCAGACACACACTTCCAGCTTTCTCCTTGATATCTCTCCTGGATATTCCACAAGCCCAAACTTAAATTGCCTCAATGCAGCTCAATATCCATCAGACCAAATGGTTCCTCCCCCATAGAATTTTCCATATGCTTCCACTAGCTCTTATCTCACTTCCTGTTTCTTTCACTGAACCGAAGGCAGTGAACGTGTGTCTTTTCCCCAGTGCCTGGCACAGTGCCTGGCATCTGGTAGGCATTTATAAATATTTGTGGAAGGAATGAGTGCACATGACACTCATATGCATATAAATAGGGGTTTATTTCCACCCTAAACCCCAATGTTGATGAATGGTTTTTAAATGGATGAGTAGCTCTGATATACATATAGATATAAGTATTTATTCTCACATCAACCACCCACTACCATATCTACATAAGGTCTGGAGATCAAACAATGTCTGTTTTATGCAGCAAGGAATAGAATTCACACATTTCAGGCTTTTTCCTATTTTTTTTTTCTCATTGAAATCCTACTGTGTTTTAATTCAATATTATAACATAAGCATTTTTCTATGTCTAGAAAGTCCCAGATATTATTTTTACTGATTGAATAATAGTGCCTTGAGAAGGAGTTCTTCATACTCACCTCAAAAGATGAGTTTGGAACATCGTAAGGACCTCCTGTAGCACCTACTCATATTCAACAGTCTCTACCCTCCACCAATGATTCTCAAAGTGTGGTCCCCGGACCAGCAGTATCAGCAGCATCTAGGAACTTGTTAGACATGAAAATGCTTGGGCTCTACCCTACACCTTCTGAATAAGAATCTCGGGCCAGCGGCCTAACAGTCTGTACTTTAACAAGCTCTCCAGGTGATTTCAATGTACAAACAAGTTTGAAAACCACTGTCCTACGCCTTCCAGTGAAAGAAGCCTCCTGAACTCTTTCTGCCCACTTCCCCTGTTCAGTTAGGTCCTTCACTGGTGCCACATCATGTTCAGACTGGAAAAGGCCTTCTGTGTTTGACAATGACTCTTTAGAACAGGCCATGGCTTCCTGTACCTAAAACATAAATATAAATGTGGCATAAGGCCTCATTTTTTTAAACTTAGTTAAATGAATGAAATCTGGGGGCACCTGGGTGGCTCAATCGGTTAAGCGTCCGACTTCGGCTCAGGTCATGATCTATCTGTCCATGCGTTCAAGCCTCACATCAGGCTCTGTGCTGACAGCTCAGAGCCTGGAACCTGCTTCAGATTCTGTGTCTCCTTCTCTCTCTGCTGCTCCTCCACTCAAGTTTTCCCTCTCTCTCTCTCTCTCTCAAAAGTAAATAAACATTAAAAAAAAAAAGAATGAAATCCTAAACAGAAGCTGTGTGTGCTCATGAGTGTGTGTTGGATAGAAAGGAATTACTGTGATTGGGTATAGTTGAGGGGGTGGCGCGGCGGAAGCTTCTTTTCCCCACGCCGCCTCCAGGGAACAGAACTTGAAAACCGCAGAGACAGTGGAATAGTTGAGGAGCTGGGAGACCTGGGCTCTAGACTCCTTGAGTGATTCATTTAGCATCTCTGAGCCCCATTTTCCTTGTCTGAACATGATGAGGAATCTGTAATAGAATTATCCTTCCTGATCCAGCTGGAAGTTTCTTTATTTTTTCATTTTTTAGTGTTCAGTTTCTGATAGAGATCGCGGCTGTCTTGAAAGTTCTCCCTTCCTTGGAGATGCAGGGACAAATGTTGGCTCTGCCATTTGCTTGTCTTCTGTCTCCTACTTCAGTATTGACTTCCGGGCATTAATGAATAAACAGGGCCAGGCTGCCGCCATTAGGAGTGCCAATAAAGAGAAGAAAATCTTCCACCAGAGTCACATTAACATCGAACAGATTTTCAACTCCAGCATTTGACTGGGAATGTGGGCTGATGATAAGGGCATATGTGAAGAATTCAGAGAGTAGCACAACATAGTTGCACTGGCCTTTTCTGCAGCTTCCCTTCACCTGCTTTCTCCCCTCTCCCCTCTTCTTCTTCCTTCCCCTCCTTGCTCTCCTCCCTTCCTCTGCCTCAGAGAGCTTGCAAAGCACCGGCCAGTAGTTGCTCTCCCCACCTTATATCACCTGACTCTCTCTCTGTCTTTGTTACTCCCAAGGTCAAAATCTATGATGGGAAACCAAATGTGTAGGTGCCCCCAAGCATCACGAGTGTTACTTTCACACTCCCTCTTGCAGAGATCTCTGTAGTTCCCTCTTCTCTCTCCCTGATTACTGGTCAGAACTGTGCTATCTCATTGCTATAGACTGAGATGTTTGTGTCCCTCCAAAATTCGTATATTGAAACCTACTGCCCCGTGTGATGGTGTTTGTGGAGGTGGGGGGGGGGCCCCCCTTTGGGAAGTGCTGAGTCAGCAGGATGAGCCCTTATGAATAGTATGAGTGCCCTTCTAACAGATGCCAGAGAGATCCCTCCTCCCTTCCACTGGGTGAAGATACAGAGAGAAGCCATGTATGAACCCAGAAGCGGTCCCTCACCAGACACGAAATCTGCCAGCGCCTTGGTCTCAGACTCCAACCTCCAGAACTGTGAGAGCCAATTTTTGTTGCCTTTTAGCCCCCCAGTCTGTGGTATTGTGTAGCCAGAACAGAAGAAGACACCGGTTCGTCTGTAAAGCAGGGTCTGCGTGTGCGAGGAAGGGAGGTGGTGGCAGCGGAGCAATGGGGACCTGCGGGGGTGAGGTGGGCACAGTGTCATGTTCTTGAAACTTTTCTCTCCTGTGACGCCTCTGGCAAGAAGGTCATTCTGGCCTCTACTCAGCAAACGGCGAGGGGCTCGTTCTCTGAGATGCAGAGACCTTGCTCCATCCGTCATCCTCTGGTGTGTCAGAGTTCTGACAGAAATACCAGACGCACTTTAATTGAATTTGTGGACCAAGAATGGCCTGACAGGGAAAGCATGTTGATAAAAATCTATGTTATAGCTTACATTTTACATTAGACCGTACTGCTTATGCACATACAATTCTTTTTTAAATGGGATTTTAAAAAAATGGAATCTATAGGTCTGGGCTTTTGTTTGCTTTTATCATATGGAAGACAAAAGTACTGGACTGCTTGGTCTGGACAACTGACAGCCTTATCCATCCTTTTCCTCTCTCTCTCCTGTATTTCTAGCTCCCCACCCCCAAGGTTCAGTCTCCATTCCACCCCACCCCCACCCCGTGTAAATGAGTACAAATCTCATCTCACCTATCTTCTGCCCTTGTACTTCCCCTTCTCCCTTAGTCGACTTCACTTTTCCTCTCAGTTAAGCTCTTTGAGATAAGGCTTACTCCTTGGGGTCCACAGTGGTGCCCCTGCTGTCTTTCTCACAGCCACCATGAATCCCCGGCCTTCATTACCTCCAACCCCCTTGCTGGGTCACCCATCTCAAGTCCCACAGCAACACTTCAGTCATTATCACAACTTGGTCTCCCGAAAAAAAGCTGATTATTTCCTTCTTGAGTCCCTTCCCTCCTTCAGAGTCCGTAGCACTAGTCTCTGCTGGTTTGCTTCATAGCTCAGTAATTCATTCTCCTCAGCCTTTGCTGGTCCTTTAAATGCTGGTGTTCCCTGAAGTTCTGTCTTCTGCTTCCTCTTTTCTCTACTATTTACTCATCCTGGGCAAAAGCATCCACATCCGGGGGCTCAGCCCTCACCTGCGTGTTGATGGTTTCCAGACCTATACCTGCAACCCGGGCCTGACTTTCTTGGGCTCCACACATATTGATCTTAGAATGTCTCCATTTAATAGGTACCTCAGACTTTGGTCTGTCCACAAATTAAAAGTAATATCTTAACTTTTAAACTCTGCTCCATTTGCTTGAGGAACAGCACCCAAGTGAGAAACAGACGCATCCTAGACCTGGCTCAGCCGAGTTCCTTCAGTCAGATTCTCCTAATGTTATATTTGACGCGGGTTTTTTTTTTTCCTTTCTACTGTCTCCACCGGCTGCGATCACTACCACCTCAGATTTAGTTCAGACTGTATCTACTTTTTATCCGGACCGATACCTCCTGCGTTCCCTCCCTTCAGTTTCTCACACTTCCAAGTCAGCCTACATCTATTCTCCAGATGATCTTTCTAAAAGATCTATATTGGTGTTGTTCAGTACAGCAGCCTTTAGGCACGTACAGCTATTTAATCAAAATTAAGTAAAATTTTAAAATAGCCATGCTAGCCACACTTTAAGTACTTCCTAATTAGCCCAAGTAGCTAATGGCTATCTACTGAACAGTACAGATAGAGAGCATTTCCATCATTGCAGAAAGTTCGACAGGATGGTACCGTTCGAGAATGTGCTGTAATCAGGTCTTATCTCTGCTTGCATCTGTAACGATTCCCCACGTATGTCAGATGAAACTCCAGACGCACTAGCTTGGCAAGTAAGCTCCTCCTGTCTTTAGTCCACTCTCCCTGTCACCGCCCCCTCCATTTGAACCTGTGCTTTCGTCATGTCAGCCCACTGCTCCCATCCCCACGCCTCTATACTTTTGGTGATGCTGTTTGCACCACTTAGAAGGGCTACCTTTCTTTGTCCCTAAAGAACTCTGGTTTGTTCTTCAAACTCAGCTCAAGCATCATTCCCTCTGTGAAGCTTTTCCTTGCCTTTCTGGGCAAAGTTAGGCTCACCTTTTTGTAATTTCCACTGGCAGCTTATAGTGCTGTGACACTCATCGTTAAAAAGAAAAATCTATTGATTCACCACAAAAGCCTGCATCACACCCCCCTCCCCCAATACAACCATGTCCTAATCTCCCAGACTTGTGACTGTGTTACCTTGCATGGCGAAAGCGACTTTGCATTTGTGACCGAGTAAAGGATTTTGAGATGGGGGAGGTTATCACAGATTATCCAGATAGGTCCAATGATGTAATCAGAAAGTTCTTGTTAGAGGGATGTAGGGATGTCTGGATGGATTCAGAGTTTGGAGTGATTTGCTTTGAAGATGCAGAAAGGGCCCGTGAGGCAAGGAATGAATATAGCCTCTTGAAGCAATAAGAGCCAAGGAAGCAGATTCTTTTCTAGAACCTCCAGAAGGAACACTGCCCTGATGACCCATTTTGGACTTCTGACTTCTAGAACTATAATAGAATAACTTTATATTCTTTTAAATCACTAAATTAGTGGTCGTTTGTGATAGTAGCAGCAATAGAAAACCAGATCTTTCATCTATCCATCCATATATCTATGCCACATAGTTCACATAGATTTACTGAGTACCTGCCTTTGCCAGAGTCAGTAGTATATGCTAAGAATACAACAATGAATAAGATCCAACTATTGTTGGGGAAGGTCTGATTTAGGGGCAAGGGAGTCCTGAAACTTGGAATTGTAAAGGGCTGCTGTCCAAAGCTGAGGCTATTTCCTGTAAAGTCATTGAAGGTCTTTGCCTTATTAGCTCATGACTGGGTCTTTGGCTGCCCTAATGTGGAAATGGGTTGAAGCTCTAGCAGAAAGACACACTAGGCTGCTTGTAATGTGTAGGTGAGAAATGATGAAGGCCGGAACCGTGAGAGGCAGCTAAGAAAGTGGGTCTGGTAATATTTGGGGCATATTTCAGAGGTAGAGTTGATGGGCTTCTGTGGTCAATTAGACACTGTGCCTGAGTGGCAGAATCCAAGATGACTGTGAGAACGGGTGACTCAAAGCTCAGTGCCTGGCACACAGTGGATAAGAAACAATTGTCTTGAATTGAATTGTGTGGCAAGAAGACAATGGAGTAGATCATCACTGGGAGGGAAGGATGATGCCAATGAATCTGAATAGTGGAGGAAAATAAATAGAAGAATAAGTGTGTGTGTGTGTGTGTGTGTGTGGGTGTGGGTGTGTGTGTGCAGGGTGCTGGGGAAAGGATGTGAAATGTGTGCCCTGTTACCCTGTATGATTTTCACTGCTCAATTTAAGCTTTCGTGCTTTAAAGTAGAACCATGTTCTGAGAGGACATTTAGAAAACCATACAACCACCTTGAAGATGTCAGATTTCTCTGAATGGCGAGTTTAGCTGCTGTTTTGACCTGAAATGGTTTAGAGCAGGGGACAGAGAACAAGTATTTGGGGTGATGTTTGGTGCATTTGCTGTATCATTCTGGAATGAGGGCAATGTCTCTGTTTCCTTCCTCTACGCATTCCCCTGTGCTATGGGCAAGCCCCGATGTCCAAACCCAGGAGTGAAATGCTCTCTGGCACCATGTGAGATTATTTAGGTCCCCAAACCCAAGGCCAGTGACTGCACGGTAGTGAATGTTTACTGTACCGAAAGGGCACTTATGACCTCTGATCCTCAGAGTGGTATCCTGGTTCTACCACACTGATGAAGAAATATATACAATTATTTAGCAAAGGCCCTAAAGCCCTTGTTTCCCGCCAACCTTGCTCTGTGGCATATTAACTTGTGTCCCCAGTCGAGTAGGGCCCACGGTGGCTGAATAACTCTCTTCTTTATTTGTGTTCACATAGAATCTTATTCTTTTTTTTTTAATTTTTAAAAATGTTTATTTATATTTGAGAGAGAGAGCAAATGTGAGTGGAGGAGGGACAGAGAGAGAGAGAAACAGAGAATCCTAAGCAGGCTCCAGGCTCTGAGCTGTCAGCACAGCTCAGAACCCATGAGCTGCAAGATCATGACCTGAGCCCAAGTCAGACACTTAACCGACTAAGCCACCCAGGTGCCGCTATTCTAACAGATATTGTGTCTCTGTAGACTGAGGGAAGGAGAAGAGGCTTATGATCTAATTAGTTTGGAAAATTCTGGGTTTAACAAATGTACCAAAGTCTGCAAGACTTCTCAGAAGCTTTACTTTACAAATATACCCTGTGACTGTCTGAGAGAGAGGTAAAGATTTTCCTAAGCCTATTTGACCTAATATAAACATTACGTGGCAAAGTGCTCCATGCAACAGAATTTGTTTGGAAAGCGTTGTCCTGCTGATGTAGCGGATGTCCAGGTGTTCCCCTGTGTCTGGCACACTCAGCAGGAGGCCGCATGATGACATCTAGCCATTATCCATCTTCACAAAGTCTCCAATGGGCATGAATTACTAAAGATACACTGAGACGGTAATTGGACTAATCTTTTTGTTCTGACCCTTTTAGTTTGGGTTTGAACTCACTTTGCTGATGAGCCAGGATGCCATTATAATTGAGAGCCACTTCTGTCACCATTCTGTATATTATCACACTTCTCATTTCCTTCCCCCACCCCTCAAATGTCTTCTCCTTTTTATTTTTAATGTTTTATTTATTTCTGAGGGAGAGAGAGAGAGAGAGAGAGAGAGAGCGTGAGCAGGGGAGGTTCAGAGAGAGAGGGAGACACAAAATCTGAAACCAGCTCCAGGCTCTGAGCTAGCTGTCAGCACAGAGCCGGATGCAGGGCTTGAACCCACGAACCACGAGACCATGACCTAAGCCGAAGTCGGACACTCAACTGACTGAGCCACCGACACACCCCTCAAATGTCTTCTTATAATAAAACAATCCATGCTGGTTTCCTTCTTAAAAATTGTTTTAAAAATATGTTGAAAACACTAGGTCATTTTCTTTGGATATTGGAGAGTAATACAATAGTATCTTATTATTTATGTTCTGTGTTTCTTAATCCTCTGTGACTACAAATGCATAGCATTTTGCAGTTTTGGGGGCTTTTATCATCTAGAATTTCATTTGCTCCTCAAAAAACTTTATAAGGAGACGGTGAAATCATGTCGTCTGTCTCTTTGCGCTGCTATAACAAGCACCGCAGACTGGATGGCTTAGAAGTAGCAGAAATTTTGGCTCACAATCCTGGAGGCCAGAAGTCCAAGATCAGGGTGCCATCATGGTGGGAGTATCAGGGTGAGGAGCCCCCTTCTGGATTGAAGATAGCTGTCTTCCTGCTTTGTCCCCATACAGTGGACCAGGCTAGGGGTCTCTTGGGAGCCTCTTTCATAGGAGCACTAATCCCATTCGTGAGAACACCACCTTCAAGAACAAATCACTTCTGATGCCCCCACCTCCTAATACCGTCACCCTGAGCCTTAAGTTTCAACATCATGAGATCTGGGAAGACACAAGCATTCAGCCTATAGCACCCAGTGTATAGAAAAGTGAAGCAAATAACATATTTGGGTGCCTAGTTTGTGCCAGGCATGGAGCTACGTGCTTTACATACCTGAGCTCATTAGAGCTCCTATCCACTCTCCATATTAGGACGTGTTATCCTCGTGGTAGAAATGAAGACCTTGAGGCTAAGGGAGTGAAGAACTTCTCCAAGGTCACACAGGTTGTAAAAGGAGGTAGTTCAAACACATGTTCGTTTAGCCCCCAAATCCACTCTCTTTCCACTGTGGCATCCTTAAAGAGGAAGCTGAGACCGAGGGCAGTGAAAGATTGCCCCCGTTCGCACAGGGAGTTTGGGCAAAGTGCTAATTCACTTGACTTTTAGTCCAAGGGCCTCTCTTCTACATATTTTTGCCAGGTCACTGGAGGGCATTTTCGAGAATAAGGAATGACCTGTGAAATGTCGCTGACAGCAGCAACAATAACAAGCGAAAGAGAGCAGTGGGGGAGAGGGAAAACGCTGGGGCTCAAAACCGCCTGCCCATCCCGCAACATCCTCCATGTTGCAAAGTAGAAGTGAGCCTGCATTTCGGAGAAAAATCCCACCCGGACTCTGTTCTCTTTTGTCACATAGGTGAGGGGCTGGGGCCGGCTGTGATATAAATGAGGAGCTTGGGCTCTCCTCACTTCATCTTGTCATGGCCAAAAAGAAAACAGAGCAAATTCTGCCCCTCGGCCCCCCTGGGGGCACCTACTGTTTAATCAGATGCATGCGATTCGCTAGTGTTAGCAGGTTTCTCCTATGGGCGAATCCCTGTGCTGGTGTCATGGGGACAGCAATGGAGGTGAGTAGGGCATGTTTTTTTCTGAGTCTGAAGTCTAAATGGAGAGGCTGGGTGTGAAAAGCACTACTGAAGAGGTACAAACTGTCAGGAAAGCAAGATGCGAGGCACTTAAGGGGATTAAGAGGGAGTCTTGGCGTTTCGTGCACATAATGTTCACTGTAATCACTCAGAACAATTACTGAGGGCGTCCTGCTTGCGTTTACCATGTACTTAGCTCATGGCGGAGGTTGGGGGGCGAGGGGGGGCATTTGCTGTGTAGCCCCTAGCCCACCACAACAGTAGGGCAAATTTTTGCCACCACTTTCCCAAACCTGCAGCCCTCCAAAAGCTTTCCTTGAAACCAGGTTGGAACAGAAAGGTAGTTATGTTTCTATATCCTAATTCCACTCTGAGAGCTCCATGACCCGCACGCCACAGGAGAGTGAATCCTGAAGCGAAAGAGAAGTGTCGCAGTCCATACTGTGTTGTTGAGTTCCAGCCCTCCTCTCGGGGCCTGAAGCGTTCCTCTTCCACTCTCTGTTTCCCAACTGTCCCTTCCCTCTTTAATGCAGTGGTGGGCACAGTCTGAGCCTGGGCCCTGCGCAGGGTCACTGCTGGTGGTAGTCGTGGGAGCAATCCTTCTACTCCTTTTCTGTTCACTGAGGCTCTGAGGGCTGCGCAGAAATAGAGTGGCCCAAAGGGGAAATCTAATGGATGGAGCAAAGGCCAGGAGGGGTCAAGGTAGCAGAATCTCTTTCCATCTTTTGGGATTATTGTATTATTCATGTATTCATGTCTTCAGCTATTGAATGAGGATCTGTGGGTCAGGACTGACTTCGGTGATTCACAACTTTGAGGATAACTAGGGGAATATGGAAAAGGCTTCTCAAAGAAGAAAAGGCACTTTATAAATCCAAGGCAGTTACAGTCTCTTGGGTGCAAAATTCCAATGGGCTCATTCACATTGGCCACACGTATGTGTGCCAGTGCCCAGTAATTTCCCCTCTTGCACATTTAGGCTTCCAGATCATTAGGCTGGGAGAAGTAAGTGCTTCCCTTGAGGAAATACAGAGTCACTACTCTGCTATTCTCCCAGACTCGCCATTGACTCAGGGAATCTCTGAAAATCTCTGGAAGGGACTTCAACAATCATTTAGTCCAGCTGCCAGTGTATATTCCCTCGATAGGCAGATGAGTGGGAATACAAAGTAAAAGGGCAGTTAATTCTCCATTATTTGGATATAGATTGTCCACAGGCATGGCGTGCAAGGTTTGTATATTTGGAGATAGTGGTCGGGTATCTTCTTATCTATCCCTTCTCCCAGCTAAACAATCCCAGATCGTATTTGTGTTCCTTAGAGGACTGATTTCAAACTTTGGAAATCGCACGAGTCGAAGCCATCTTCCTCTAACTCAGTTGATGCTGCCTTCATTTTCATTCCAGAAACTTTTGGCTCTTCCCCATTCAGAAGGGATTGCCTGCATTCGAAATAGGATGACAGAGGAATTACTCTCGCTGCGATTACCCTTCAGCTCCATCCCAGAACTGAGAGACTCTGCTAACTGCTATTGCCATAATGACTAGCAATCACGGCACAATCACGGAAATGAATTAAATTATTAATTTCAATAGCACCCCATGGTGCATTTATAAATTCCACCATCTGGGGAACATAAATATGGAGGTCCACATTCTAAACTTGGAGGCATGGTGCTCCGTGCCAAGGGCTGTATCTTTGAAGGCAGTAAAGATTTTTCAAGATACTATATGTGGAGCGGCAAGCTGTGCATTTGAGAGAAGGCTCTGTCCCCAGGTCTCTATTAGCTTTACCATTTATTTAAGGCTCTCTTTCCTCTTAATTTTTAACCAGTTCTTATCTTATAGACCCAGTGCATAAAAATCCACAGGACGGGAAATAAAATCAACCTCGGACTTGAACTATTTAGTTCTTCACCCCCCTTTTCTCTTCATTGAATTTCCTTTTGTCCTCTCCCAAAGTCTCTTATTGACTAGCTTCAAATATGTAAATCTCTGTGTTAATAAGTTCTTCGTACAGAGACAGCTATTCTTAGGTTTTGAATGTTTTCGAAATCCATCTGAAGCTTTAAGATAATTGTTTTTGAAGCAGAGGGGAGGGAGGTCCTGGAGTGGTGTGTAACCTACTCTAATAAAAGAGATTTAACTTTCCCTCCTTATGTAGAACCATTTGACCAGATGTTGGGGTTCAGCAAGCCTTCCCTGTTTGCCATCTGTGGCCTCCCCAAGGGCCAGTGAGAGGGGGGTACTTCTGAAGAGCATATGTAAATGACTTCCACAGAGCCCTGCTGGGGCACGCTAGGCCACCTTCTTCCTACTACGGATTACCAACTCAAAGCCAAGAAACAGTCTCGGTCTCTATGTCACAATTTCCAGATATCCACAACTGATCTCTAATCGATGAGTTCACTTAAGAAGCAGAAAAACGCACAGCTTTTCCATAGGATAAATAATTCTCTGGCCTTGGTGCGGTAGTGCGTGCGCTCTTGATCTTTTACCTCTCTGTGTGTACAGGGCTTGGAATCAATTTGAGAATCTCCACTAGCTGATGATGAAGAGGACTATTGAACCTCAGAGCTGCTCATTTCAGACAAAACTCAGGCAGTTCTATAGATTAACGTAGGCCTGCTGGCCACAGATTTCTCGTTGAAACTGAAGGTATGCACTAAAGGTCTCCCCCTGACCCTACGCAGCCACCGTCGGTTGCCGACGTCATTGGCTTTGGTACGTGAGGTCAAGTGAAAACATTTTGGGATGGGATGTTTTCTAGCAACTATCCTGTTGGTTGATTTCCATTCAATTCCCTGTAGAGTCAAACATCGGGTAGCTTGGGATATGGTGATCTGAAGCTTTGCGAATAGGTGGTTTGTGCCTAATCCGCATTTCATTTCTTCATTGTTTTAGATGCCATTCTCCTAACATAGCCAAATTAGCTTATTATTAGCCATTTACAACAAAAGAATCAACAGAACCAGTGATCACAATGGATTTGCATAAAGCTGCTGATCTTCATGGCAAGGTCCTTGCCAATAGCTTCCCTTTCTGTCCCTGGATTGTAAACATTAACGTTCATCAAATTTGAGGAGCTGGACCTCTAGGGACTCCCATGTCCTGGGTTTATTAATGATAATGAAGGACCCCAAATCAGTGATTTATGCAATTTAGCCACGGGATCCCCAATCTCTGTAGGAGTTAGTAGACTGGAATAATTACAGACTAAATAGTGATGATAAGGAGGAAATGTAGTGTAGTTGGAGTTAGTGGGCTGAGAAAACCAACATTTCCAGTATCAGGAGCATCTGTTTGCTGTTATAAAGGGGAAGGGTCAAAGCACAGAGACCTTCCCCTGATCTGTATGAGTTAGTTCAGTAGCAGGAAAGACTATGCAAAGTTATCATAAAAACGAGATGTAATAAATACCAAGACTCTTCAGCATCTTGCTCCCTGCTCATAGCAGCAGGAAGACAAATAGTTGGCATGGGTTTTGAGGTGAAAATCTTGAACTGTCACTGCTCTGCTATCACAACCAACTCTGGTGAGCCCGGAGGAGCCATCGTGACTTTGCTTTGGAGGCTGAATTTACTTCTGACTCAAACATCAGAGAAAACGTCTCTTGTGCAGAATTGAGAGACTCACTGTCTTAAGGTGAGCCTGTCACAGTACCAGCTCTTGGCAACTGCAACTCTTCTTTTCTCTCTGGGCGTCAGATAGCTCACCCTAAACCACCAGCAGCTTTACATTAATGAGCTGAATTCCTCTGAGGCCCAGGTCAAGTGGCTTGCCCAAGGCCATGATGGAGGGCCCATGTGGACTGCAGGCCCAGCAAGTATGGCTTCCTGCCAGACACTGCCCTCCCCTACAGTCTCCTTGAATCCCACCATTTGGATGGATACACCATCTGACACTGCCCTGCAGTGAATAAAGGGAAAGAAGAAACCAGCATTTCTTTCTGAGATGAAAGCATATGGTGCTATCAAGGTGGGGAGGAGGGGAGAAGGAGGCTTGGGAAAAATCAAAAGTATGCTGGTTATACCTATAAAGACAGGTAGTATAAGAGGGAAGAAAATGTTTACTCACTCCTTGGGCAATATCTAAACCGCCCTTCACCCCAGGAAAGGAGAATGCCTGTCTGAGTGAGGACCAGCTCTAAGATGACGGGGCGCTTCTTAGTTCAAGAGTAACTGCTTACCCAGACGACAATTTTCAGGTGAATTTTTCTTTATAATAAGATTTGATGGCAAAGTTAATTGGCTCCTGGGGCCATGGGATAGAGAAACAGTACAGCCCTATGAAGAATTATTTAGGGAAATCCAAATAAAATTCAGAAAAGTTCACACATTAATCCTTTCTAAGATGGCCACTAGAAGGTAAGAGTAAATTGGCAGACCTCAAAATGAGATCCTTATAGGACTCACCTGGCTTCTAACACCATTCTTTTACTCGATGCTTCCTGAGTTTTTCATGAGGGAAGCATTATCAGATTTTGCTTCTTCAGGGAACCTTTCTGAGGAAGTCTGGAAGAGGTAAGTTCTGCAGGAGGGCGGGGTAGGGGAGGACTCTCTGGCTGCCCCAGGCCCTACCCAGCCACCCTACAGGCTAAGAGGGGTACCTTCGGGCACCCCTGTGACCCATTCATGGGAGCTGGGTGTGTTGTGCCTCACCCATGAGGAAGTGGTGTGCTTCTCTATCCAGGGGTGCTTGTTGGGAAGCTCCGTGAAAGGAGAGTGACCCTGCTTATACCTCTGTATGTCCAACTGCAGGCTTGTTCCCAAATGTCCAACTTCAGGGCTACCTCCAAAGCTCCCAGGAAACTCATCACTGGAGTCTTCTAACTAGCGAAATGCAGTTACATACAGATTTCTTTGGGACTTGCCTGAGTAATTCCATGTGGTCATTATTGGACATTACTGGGAATCACTGGAAATTACTGGGTATCGGATAATCTATGTGATTATCATGTGAATAGGTCAGGCCCACACACACCTTAAGGGTATGTCTGGCCCTCAACAGAGGTAAGACTGATCTGCTTCTGAAGAAGAATGGCACAAAATAAAGCTGCCGAGAACCAGGCTTAGGTTCTGTCCTTGGTGGTCCACATGTTTTATGTTTGCTTGGATCTCTGATGCTTGCTCCCTGACTCTTTCAGATGGAATTCTCTAGGGCATAGACTCTTGGCCGGAGATTTCTGTGTATGTGGTTTACTGGGAACTAGTCTCAGAAACAACATTCTATAAGGGACCAGAGGAAGCAAGATTGGGCAGAGGAAGGAGCAGAAATGTGATACAGTTATAACAGAGGCTTGGCCAACTTCACAGTGAGCTCTAGACCTGGTACGGCCTTGCGGAATTGCTCTGAACTGAGGCAAGTGCATCAGAAATTTTGTACTTCTGGTCCTGAGCGAGCTGGAGGAGTTTAGTGGAAGACAGTTGGCATGGCAGCTCTTGGCCATAGGTGGGGGCTACCGGGGAAGGGGTCCTCAAGGAGGTGGTTCCCTTCAGGTGAGGGAATTCTCATGAACTCAGCTGTGAATTCTCAGGAGTCAACTCACAATGGCTGTGGGAATAAGTGTCTTGGTTCTTTGAGACAGACAGGTGGAGAGAGACAGAGAGAGTGCGTGCACACATGTGCGTGTGTGTGTGGTGGCTAGATGGCACACCATGGCAAACACGATAGCCACCCCTGAGCAACTCAGTTACACTTCATTTGTCTACTAAATCTGCCCAATCTGGGAATAGCTCCTCCAGGATTTTGGATGGCCTCTTTGAGAACATTTATAAGACTGAGTATCAATGGGACCAATTACAGTTTCCATTATTATAGTTGGGCTTCAGGCCACAACTGACACGCATCATCTTTGTCCTTTACTACTGATTTCATACTTTCTCTTAACGTGGATACCTCTACCCTCAGTTGGCACTATGTCTGGGGAGCTTACCTGATGGAATGACCTAGATTCTCATTCCTGAGGGATGCGAACCCCTGTCCCCATGTCCTCCTCAGACCATGACTTGCTGGCCTTGTCCATTTCCATCACAGTTAGGCAAGAAAGTGAGAAAACGTGCTTCAGTGGATCAACTGTATGCCGGGCATATTCTTTCTCCCCACCCCCCACCCCCCCCATTATAAGAGTCCTACCTTCTACTTGTGATCAAAATCAACTATCCCCACCAGTATAGTCACTGCTTTTCTTGCCTAGTTGTCTCTGGGTACAAGGATCCTGAAGTGATCAGGTGGCACCTGTAGCCTTAAGTTTTAAGGATATTTTTACTGTGTCCTTAATAAAACATTGTCCCTCTGGGAACCAGGACCTCTAGACCCATAGAGCCTAAAGTTATGGGGATGGAAAACTTGGATTTTTCAAGTGGGCCACCAGGAGTGATGGTAAGCAGGGCTTTATCAGGTCTACAGGTTCTGTGTGTTGTGATATTTCATAGGACCACTGGACCCTTTGGTTGTATACCCACTGCCACCCCTCCTTTTCCATAAAGGGAGAAGTGAAATGAAGTGAAACTTTAAGTGGGTAGTAAGTGACATAATAAGTGACATATTAGGTGGATGTTAGTAGATTAAACATCTATAGTTATGCTGGCCAAAGCCTTGCAAACAATATATATGTTGGTTTCTGTCAAGAATTTCTACCCCATCCAGGGGCGCCTGGGTGGCTTAGTCGGTTAAGCGTCCGACTTTCACTTAGGTCATGATCTCACAGTTTGTGGGTTTGAGCACCACGTCGGGCTCTGTGCTGACTGCCAGAGGGCCTGGAGCCTGTTTCAGAGTCTGTGTCTCCCTCTCTCTCTGACCCTTCCCTGCTCACGCTGTCTCTCTCGCCTAGAAATAAATAAAACATTTTTTAAAAATTAAAAAAAAAAAAAAAAAGAATTTCTACCCCAGCCAGAGTGAAAGGAATCTATTTTGATCACTTTGCCACCAAGTGGCTGGTTGGTCTTCTTGAAGGATGACACCATGTAAGGGGCTCAAAACTGGTCTTTGTAAATGTCAAGTTGAACATTTGGCAGCAACAAGTTGCCTTTGGTGAGTGGGAGCCCACGGTTTAGGGTCTCTGCATGCCTCCAATTCCTGTCACAATGGCTGTCCTATTCATCACACCAGAATTAGAGTGACGAGTGATAGAAGCTGGCTGACATCAGCCGGCCTAGTTGTTACATTTAGTTGATTATTTATTTGGCTATTTATTCCATGATGGTTACTCTCTGAAGGACATTAACATGCTATAAAAAGGTTTTCATATTTCATGCCCACCCCTATAGATGCATAACATGTTTCTTTCTCAGATTTTCTTGTCTCTAATCTTCTAAACTTCTTCATTCTAGATCCCTGTCTAGCCAAGCCATTCACCACTACTCATGAGTCTTGGTATATTCTAACCTCAGCTGACGTTTCTTTCCATATACAGTTTATGATCACATATACCACCTAAAGCTTTGCATATTGGAAGGGTTTCCTCCTTCTTGCTGAAGGCCACCAGTTAATGGAGGTGAAGTTCAACAGGAATACATTTTCAGCTTGCACTTACATAGTGAGCCATCCATATATCAAGTTTGGCCTTTTCTCACCTCCCTCAGGTCATCATAAGGTGCCTGCCACATGGTCATAGATGTGAGCCGAGGGCAAAAGCATCAGTGGTAGATGACGCAGCTCCCCAGGCCATCTGCTTTTGCTGCTTGTACCTTCTGACTGCTTCTGGGTGTCCTATTCCATCATACCATTGAAAGCTTTTGTGCCTGAGCAACCTTTTATGACTTGGTGGGTCTGGTGAAAACCCTCGTGATGGGTATCTCTGGCTCCATGGCTGTTCTGTGTCTCATGGTCAGTGTTCCATCTCTACTGGGGTCCCGTAGCATGCGAGGAACTCTTTTTTTTGAATGGTGTTTAGTTCTTTGCAATAGATGGCGTACCCTCACTTCAGAAACTTAGGGTTCTGCCTTCTGATTCTTCTACTAGGATTTGTATACTCTACACCACATTGTTTCGTATCAGCAGATCTAACAGGTTGTATAGAGCAAGTGGTGAGCTGCCTGCTCCACAGTCTGAACCTGCAGCACAGTCCTTTCTTCCTCCGCAGCCCACTCAAAGCTGCGTGAATTATGCTACAGATTTCTAAGTTCTACGTCAGCAAGTTTCAGCCACTGTGTTTGCCAAGTTTTGCTACATTTTAGATGACCCACCTGCCTCAAATTATGACTGATCACCACCCCTATTCTCTCGTTGGCTGGCTTCCTGCCATCTAACACGACGCTCTCCCCTTACTTCAAGGCCTGTGCTCATTGTGTTTCTCTTGTCAGATTTATCCTTTCTTTAGCTTTATCCAATCTCTCACCTTTTGACATAAAAACCCTACCTTTCCTGTGAAGACTTCTTTGACTTTTTCCGGCAAGCCATGTCTCTCCTCTCTGCAATTGTATGGTATATTGGTGCAAGTTGACACTAACATACCTATTGTTGAATAACACTTGCCTCGTGTTTCATGTCCATCAAATGTTTTTACCCTAAAATTAAAATCTCCATAAGGAATGGATCCAAATCTTCCTCCTGTTTTGGTAGGCACAAAGCTAGTTCTTGGTGATGAATACTGGCTGATGGAGCTATTCCCTCCTTATCCCTCAGCCCAAACCAGTGGGGCTCATAGTACTTCCCAACATATACGGTGAAGGCCAAGGCTATCCTAGAGTCCACACTTCTCTTCTCTATACCCAATCCAGAAAGATTCTATGCGTTGATATGCGTGTCAACAATCATGCAAGCTCATGAACTGTTAGTTGTCGCCTCAGGTTGTTTCAATCTGGACATTTTGCCTTCTTGTTTGGTACAGTGGTCTGATCGGTCTGATCATGCTGCCAATGCGCTTCACTTAGGAAGGTTGTCAGACCCTGCCTGGTTCTTGGCTTCTTTTGACTCCTTTCAAGTGTCCCAGACGCCACTTACTAGGCACATCCTCAAACTCCAGAACGAACCTGAAGTTTACCCCTGAAAGATTTAAGGAATGATAGCAGTCCATTGTGATTCAAATCCCCCAGACTTTGGGCTAGAAAGCTGAATAGTTGACTTTGTCCTAATTTCTGAGACTGGGCTCCACATTTGCCCTGGGGCAGAGAGCTGGAGCCTCTTGTGTTCTCTGTCTCAGAAATGCAACCAGTACTCCAGGATCTGTTTTATTGAGGTTTTTTTTTTTTTTTAAATTAATGTTTTTTTTTTAATTTATTTCTGAAAGAGAGAGAGGCAGCGTGAGCAAGGGAGGGTCAGAGAGAGAGGGAGATACAGAATTCAAAGCGGGCTCCAGGCTCTGAGCTAGCTGTCAGCACAGAGCCTGACGCGGGGCTCGAACCCACGAACCATGAGATCATGACCTGAGCTGAAGTCAGACGCTTAACGGACTGAGACTCCAAGGTGCCCCTTATTGAGGGTTTACGTCACCTTGCACACTTCCCTGATTCTGCCTGCTCCTCTGGGCCTTCTGGTGTTGGCCTCAATAGGATTTACCAGTAAAGCTTCCCTTTTTAAGTCATATGAAGTCTCTTGACATCAAGCTTTTGCCCAATTTTCACCTAAGTCCTCAGTCTACCTGTTGGATTCAACTTCTTTCAGGCCTATGGTAGAATATTTCTGGCCTTTGCCTGCTGAAGAGAGGACAGGCAGAGAGAGGAGAAGCCGGTGGGCTGACCCCTGGGAGAGCAGCACAATGAACATGCAGTGTGACAGGCAGTGTGACAAACCAAGAGTGGTTCGGATGGGGTCTAAACTCAATCTAGGTGGCAGGGCATGATGTTATAGTACAGGTGGAGGCAGGAGATACCTAAAATGACCTTGAGGATATTATGGAGGTCTGGAGAGTGCTAGTATAGGCTCAATTCCCAGCTCAGAGAGAAAATGGAAACATGAACCCAGTTATACATTCAAGGCTAGTAGAGAGTGCCTTAGTGAGCACTTAGGTTCTTGGGACTCTTTTGTCAAGATTTCAGATACCTGATTCCCATTGTCTGAGAGGCTGAGATATTGAAATACTTCTTCTGTGGTAAGGCAGTTAGGACAGACTTTGGGAAGAAACAACCCTAAACTCTCCATGGTTAAAATAACAAAGGTTGATTTCCCGCTCACCCTACCATTAAGGGTGGTGGTGTAAGGTCAGGAGCAGCTCTGTTTCACATAGACATCACTCAAGATTGCAGGCTGATGAGATGCTATCATTCCTGGTACTGACATCTCATCCGGAGGCTCAGATTTGCCTCTAAGTTTGTTGCTGCAGAGTCTAGAGAGTTGCGTATAAGGTATTAAATGTTTTGGACTCTTCTGATCACATTTCATTGGCCTGAATAACTCACAAGGGCACACTTCGAAGGGTAAGGCTCCATAATCTTCCTGTACCTAGAAGTAGAGGAGAATGGGATGTTGGAACACTAATGATACCTATCAGATGGACTCAGGGTCAACTCATAAACTAGACTTTGCTTGTGGGTATGTGCTTGGTGGGAGATTAGGGGACACCTCATTGTTGTCTCATACTGGGAAGAGTAGAATAGAAGAAAAGGACAGGTTGGCTGTTAAAAATCCACCATAGAGAAAAATAATTCTGAATGATAACCATAGTTTGTAGTCTGGAACCGATTCACCGTTGGTTGGGACAGCTCTCCTTCTGGTCTTCTCATTCTCCGCGTTTAGTATATAAGGGCAATATAAACCTAAACCCAACCATCAGAATGGGATATTATTTTCCAGTGGAGATGTTTCTACAATGAACTTCCATGCTCTGTCTCCATGTGCTGTCATTACGTAAATCACATCATATCGAGCTAGTTGGCCCTGCCTAGGGTTGTGACCTATGGCTATAGAAAAGCCCTATAACTAGTGTGGGAATTGAGCCATCTTCTCTGATTTTATTAACACCATACCTGACTGACTGACTCCCTCATTGTATCCTGGGAACTTACTGAAATAACTTCAGCTTTCCAAAAAAACAGAGTACAACTAATTAGATAGAATTCAACTTTTTTTTTTTTAATCTTTAAAAGTGTATATATACACAGGCTCGTGCAGACAGAGACACGTATACAAATTTGCTACCTTTCAGAACAAGGGAGTAGTACTTCATAGTATAAGAACCACTTTGAGGAATCTCTATGCCGTCATAGAGTAACAAGAGTCGTTTTGATTGTAAAAACCCATTGTGGAAATATCTCTGCCATAGCTCCCTCAGCGGACACTCAAAAGACGTGTTCTGTTCATAGGCAGAGCCTCGAGTGTCAGTTCTCACAGCGTGGAAGGGTTTCAAAGAAGAGGCAAGGGATGGGGGGTCACAACTGCAAAAGATCCAAGTTGGCCCAGCCCTGAGGGTCCTTGCGAGAAGTATTCTCCGGCACATTCAAGCAGGATCCATTCCGGGGCGATGCCTTCATCACCTTCCAGACTGGAAACCACATCGATAGCCCTTCTTGTTAGACACGGCCATGCAAGGAGGGAGGAGTCTTAGAAATTGCTTGTGGATGTTCACACTGTGTTTATTTGATTTGAGAAGCATTCTCTTCCTAACCAGCAGTTGTGGGCTTTTCTTGGCGCCAGGTGAAGAGGTGACTTCCATCTTTGAGTCAGGGCTCGTAATTGGGCTGTCTGTTAGCAGAGGTGGTGAGAAAACAATGCTAATGAGGTCAGGGGTTCAGGGCCCACGTGGGCCCGTTAGCTTTCCTTTGTTCATTGGCCAAAAGTCAGGACAGGCATACCTCGTTTTATTGAGTTTCGCTTCATCACACCTCACAGATATCATGGGCTTTTGCTTTTGCTTTTGTTTTTGTTTTTATAAACTGAAGATGTCAGTGGAGGAAGTAACTGCAAATGTGGTAGAAAGAGCAAGAGAAGTAGGATTGGAAGCAGAGCCTGAAGATGTGAGCGAATGGCTACAATCTCTTAATCAAACCTGAACGGGGGAGGTATTGCTTCTCGTGGATGAGCAAAGAGAGCGGTTTCTTGAGTTGGAATCTCCTTCTGGTGAAGATGCTGTGAAGATTGTTGAAATGACAACCAAGGATGCAGACTATCCTATAAACTTAGTTGATAAAGCAGCAGCAGGGTTTGAGAGGACTGATTCCAGTTTTGGAAGAAATTCTGTGGGCGAAACGCCATCAAACGTGCTGTGGAGAAATCATTTATGAAAGGAAGAGTCAATGGATGCAGCAGATGCCATTGTTGTCTGATTTTAAGAATTGCCACTGCCATCCCAACCTTCAGCAACCACCACCCTAACCAGTCAGCAGCCATCAACATCAAGACAAGAGCCTCCACCAGCAAAAAGATTAGGACTTGCAGAAGGCTCAGATTATGGTTACCTTTTATTAGCAATAAAGTATTTTCAAAAATTTTTTATTTATTTTTGAGAGAGAGTGAGCGTGTGCGCACAAGCAAGGGAGGGGTAGAGAGAGAGGGAGACAGAGGATCCAAAGCGGGCTCTGCGCTGACAGCAGAGAGCCCAATGCGGGGCTTGAACTCGCAAACCATGAGATTTTGGCCGAGCCAAAGTCAGATAGATGCTCAACCAACTGAGCCATCCAGGAACCCCAGCAATAAAGTATTTTTTAATTAAGGTGTATACATGTTTAAAGACACAATGCTATTGCATACTTCCTAGACTACAGTGCAGTGTAAACATAACTTTTCTATGCACTTGGAAACCAGAAAAGTTACTCGACTCGCTTTAACTGTGATATTCCTTTTACTGAGGTGGTCTGGAACCAAACCCACAGGATCTCTGAGGTTTGCCTGTAGCCTCTTTGTCCAGCTACTATGATGACAATAGAGATTGGGAGACAGGAAGGGAATGTGGTTGACTTTCTAATCTAAGACTTCCTGCAGTGAAGAACAACTCCAAGTTCATGTTCTTTCTCAGCAAAGTCACCTTCAGGGTTGGAGGACTGCCCAGGGTTGGAGGACAGAAGCAGTAAGGAGAATGAAAGGTATCATTCCATGGTGGCGGAAGCGGTCTGCAGCTACGGGGTCCATCCTTCCATCTAGAGCATAGGTCAGTCATTTATGTCAATGAGATGAAAGCAGTGGGAGAGATTGGTATTATTTACAGCCAATTTTCAATTTCTTATTAGCCCAGGTTTCAAAACCTTCTCAACATTTGTGTACAGAATTAAAATGGATTGGTTTGGGTTTAGTGTCTTTTTTTTTTCCTCAGTCACTATCTATTGGAGATTCAAATGAACAATGACATGCTCGTAAATAGCTGGAAAGACAAAGCCTGAATGTTCCCACAGGTAGGGCTCAGTCTAAGATCTGGCTTTGTAATCACAATTCATGATTCCCCGTGCTATGCACTGCTTTCTCAGAATTCCTCTAATGCTATGTAGCAACATAAATTAGCATAGAAACTAACGAAGCATGGTGGAAAAACTATGGGCTTCTATGTTATCTTATAACTGTTTAGCCATGTGTGCGCGCATACATGCACATGCATCTTTGGGAAAGCAAACTGATTGCTCTGAGCCTCAGTTTGCTTGCTTGTAAAATGGGGATATTAATGTTTATCTCATAGGGCCGTTGGAAGAATTACATAATAGAATATGAAGAAGTCTGGCAAGTCCAGTGTGGTACCTGGCATATTGTAAGTATTTTCCTCAATGACTGGAGGTCTTATTATCAATATTGCATGTATTTATTCTAATTGTTTGGCAAATTTCACCCGCTATGTTGCAAAACCAAATGTGTAGAGCATCCGCTACTCATACCTCATTAGCAAGCACTGCTGATTGCCTTCCTGTATCCCTCAGCCCACCTGAATTCACCACCAGCTAAGACAGACAGTAGATGTCTTCCTTTCTCAGGGACCTGGGTCTTTCTTCTTCTCTGCCTGAGGGCCTTCAAAGGCTCTTACAAAACCTAGAAGGCTAACAGTTTGTGCTCCAAGCAGCAACCTGAATCTCAACCAAATGAAAGCTACCTGTCGTTGGAGTGATTCTGAGACATATTCCATATGGTTTCCCAGAAGGTTCTCAGCAGGACTGACCGGAAGTTGTCCACACTGGAAACCCACTCATTAGTGTAGTATTACTAGTATTATTTTGGTTTTCTCCTTTCTCTACCTCACTTTCCTCATTTCTTCACTTGCGATTCCTGGATTCACTTTGCAAATAAATTCCTAGTCCCCAGTTTCTTATCTCAGGGTTTTCTTTTTTTTGGAGAACCCAAACTAGAACATGTACCTCATAGGATGTTTACTTCTTTTTTTTTAATTTATATGCAGTGTGCTTTATTTTGGGGGGTGCAGTTCTAGGGAGTCTTAACAATATATATGTCCATGTAAATACCACCACAATTAGGATACAGAACACTTTCCTTACCCTAAAAATTTCCTCCCACTACCTTTCTGAAGTGAAACCATCCCTCACCTCAACCCATGACAACAATCTCCTAGAATTTTCTTTCCTCAGAATGTTATGCTGTGTGCCCCATTTTACAACTGGCTTCTTTCCTCGGCATAATGCCTTTGGGATTCATCTGTGGTACATGTGTCTCATTAGGCCATTCTTTTTCATGGCTGAGTAGTATTCCCTTTCATGGGCGTAAGACAGCTTGTCAGCTCATTTGTTGAAGGGCATTTGGATGGTTTCCAGTTTTCTAAGATGATGAAAAATGCTGCTCACATGGCCTTTCACATCTCTAGGGTAAATACCTAGGAGTGGATTTGCTAAGTCTCATGGTAAATGTATGTTTCATTTTGTAAGAAACTACAGAATTTTTCCAGAAGGGCTGTACAATCTTGCACTCCCACCAGCAAACTGCTGCTCCACAATTCTGCGAGCACTCGGTGTAGTCCTTAGTTTTATTATTTTAGCCATTCCCATGGAGATTTAGTGGTATTTCTTTGTGTTTTTAATTTGCATTTCCCTAATGGCTAATGATGTTGAGGATTATTTTTTTGCGTGTATTTATTTGCCATAATACTTCTTCTTTGACGAAACGTCTGTTTAAATCTTTTGCTTACTTTTTGGATGATTTGCTTTCTTACGGTTGTGTTTTGAGAGGTCTTTATATATTCTGGATACAAGCTCTTTATCACATATGTGATTTGCAGATACTTTCTCCCAGTCTGCACCTTGTCTTTTCATTATCTTACTCTCAGGCTTGTTATAAGGACTAATGAGTTTATACATGAAGTTCTTTGAAGATGAAATAAACATGCTACATACATGTCAATTTGGGCATGTAATATGGAAAAGTTTGACGTGGCATTCAGACATACCTGGGTTTGAATCTGGGGTCAGTCACCCACTAACTGCTTTGCCATGAATTCTCTTGTTAGTGTCCTAATCTGTCAAGTGTAGAGAATAATAGTACTTACCGTGTAGTAGGGTTGCCATGAGGACTGGATGAAATAATATATGTCAAACGCTCAGCCCTGTGCCAGGACACTATGAATGTCCAACGGTTGTAAAGATTCTACTCATAGAACAATATTCTTTTTCATCTCTTAGCCTTCGTGTAAGCTTTTTTACCTAGCTAAGGTGATTCCTATTAAGGGGGCTTGGCTCGACACGCCCAGTTTGGGCCAGGCACCCCTTCCTGGTGCTCCCACCACCCTTTAACCACCTTCCCTCACTGTGTTTGAAACACAGTGAAATGTGAGCCACTCAGGGGGCCAGGCTAATGCCTTTATCATCGGAAAGAATTCTAGACCACGTTTGATGAACGAACGAATGAATAAGTGAACAAATTTATCTCATGCTTTGTCTGAGAGTTTCCATTTGCCACCCCTCTGAGCATTGCCAAACTCGGTCCCTTTAAGATAGTCCTAAACGCCCCACACGGATGTCTATGACTTCCACCAGGATGCTGCTTGCACTGAGCCAGATATTGCATCTTTGACTGGTTGGATGCCGAATGGAGAAACTTGAATGCTCTGCATCTATTTACTTTTACCACATGCCATAAAAATTAAAAATACATTGTACCACAAGTGCAGTATTTAGTGTTTCACTTTAATTACATTCAAGTGTGTTGCTAAATAGTCTTGAGAAACCCTTAATGACCAGCTGTTCTACCCTTTTCCCATATGTCAGAAATGGTTTCTGAAATCGCATTCTGGGACAGTAAGGTTGTATAATTAGACAGTGTATAGTTAACACTTCTAGATTTTCCCCTTAAACTGTGGACCCTTTATGCTAACATATTGTGTGATTCTGCTGGTTTGGCGCAATACAATTAAAGGACGTGCCAGACAGCACCCGAGCTCTGCAAACTCCATCAGACTGGTTATCGCTGCACCATTATTTCCTCATATCTCTTTCATCGTCGGGATGGCATGCTTTTGTGTGTGTGTGTGTGCTATGCAATATTCAGCATGTTTGGCTGACAAATAAACTTAGTAAAGAGGGCTGTAAATTTTTAATATTCCTTTCATAATGCCATTTATCTTCCTAGAATTAGATGTAAGAGTGGCTCTTGCATCCTTTCGAACAAAGAGCTATCACTCAAATGCGTAGCAACCATTTAAGGAAACAAGACAAAACTAAAATCCCCTAAGGTCATCATAGAAGCCAATATTTTACATTGTTTCCGGTGGGGGAAGTGGGGGCTTTTAGCTACCCCCAAACTAGATTTGGGAGCTAGAAGAAGTTGAATCTAGACAATTGTGTATTGTGAAAATAAGTCATTACTTTCTTGGAGTTGCTTGACTCTGAGCTTAATGAGTTGTTTTGAAACCATAGACATATTTTATTCGATTAAATTTGGCTAATTCTTTGATTTTCTTTTTTGAGTTTAGACAAGAGATTGAACTAGAAATACAAAATAAGGAAATGGAAAAAGTCTATCAACCAGTAATATTCTGTGGCTCTCCCTCTTCTTCTCTCCTCAAGAAAATGTACTTGACATTGTCCTCCTAAATCCAAAGGTAACTCTGATTTCTGACTGAGAATTTGCCCAGATAAATACATTAAGACCAAGTCACAGCTGAAGCTTTCTTCAGTCCTGAAGCATCACATTCATTTTTTTTTTTTTAAAGGCTAAGAGAGTTGCTGTTCTAAAACCCATTTCCAACATTTTTTCTTCTACGCTTGAATTTCCAATGGCTTATTTAGATGTAGGCACTGACAGCTGTAATCATGTTTTAAATCTTGCTTTGTGTCCTTAGTTATAATGTTGTTCAATTAATATTCAGAATAATGGAAGTGATGTGCCGTTTTGAAAAAGACTTGAATACAGTCCAATGCTTTGGGAAACTGACTCTCGAGAGGATTAATCAGCATTTAAAACTTGCATTAATAAAAATCTGATCTTCCCCTGTGCGACACGCATAATACTTCCTGTTTTTAAACATTTAGTTTAATAATATGGCGTCCTTTGTCCTGATTTTTAAAGGGATTTTAAAAACTGAGCTCCTTCAGATCTATTCTGCCTTGACCCTTGTACGTAATTGGACACTTGCAATTTAAAAATCTGAGGATGCTCTTTTGCATGGTACACTAAGCTATATTTCCATTATTGAAGATAAGGGCAATAGTGGACTACAACTTTGTACTTAACATTTCCGTTTTTTCCCCTCTCTTTATATCCAGAGAGTTTTCAATCTTTCTTCAAAGCTCAATTATCCAAACCCAGTCCTCGAGAGGAAAAGAGCTAAAAACTACCCTTAAATAATGAAAAATGAGCATTAGCAATAAGATCTTTCGCTGGAAATGGTATGATGTCAAACAATATTGATAGTTTGTGGTCCCTTTTTATTTGTTTTTAACTAGCATAAGTAACACTGAGTTATTGACATGGAAACAACGACTTGGATTCTAAATTTAAAATAAAGGACACGATGGAGAATGGACTGAGACACAGTGGACCGAGGGCTCTGTTTGGCTTCTAGCTAAATGGGAATGAAATCAATTTTAGAAACAGGGAAGAAAGATGATTGTGAAAGCAGAATAGAAAAAAAAAATGCTGTTTTATCCTAGTCGGGTAATTGGTTGCTTTATGACCAGAAATAAAGTCAAGAGAGCACGCGCCTCTGCCGGTTTTCGCTCTTAGGCCAATGGCTCACTCTCTGGCCTGGGGCCAGCTGCCTTTCCTCCGCTGAGACCTTGTCTGACACTGCTGACCATCGGGAGAGAGGAAGGTCTCCTTCACGGTGCCAAAGGTGGCCCAGAAGGATTTTATTCTTCCCCTTGCTTGATTTTAGAAAAATCTCTTAGCTTCTATGATGAAGCAGTAGACACCGCAGGGCAAATTCTTATCTCTGCTGGGCCTTATTAGGATTTTATAGCAGGCACAGCAAACGGTCAATAAGTGCTTATTGAAAGAATCTCTTTAAAAGCCCTCATTAAGTGCCTGCCCACCTGCGGTGGCTGAACTCGCTTCCTGTTCAGGAGAGTTTTGCTCACCTGGCCACCTTTCCAACAGAGGGGGCGCTGTTTTTCTTTGTGGTCCAAGAGCTGCTCTGAGATGGGGGTCACGCAAGGAAGGCAACCGAGGCCGTGGGAAAGGCCAGGGTCACTGCCCCCTGCAGAAGCGATAGAAACGGTGGGGAGCCGCATGGGATGTTGGGACAGATAGTAAGAATAAAAGCTTTTATTTAAGCTACGACTGGACAGTGAGGTCTTTTCACCATATATATATACGCCTAAGGGCACGTAACATTAATGAAGATGTTAAAGACATGAGTGTCAAAGCACAGTGAAGCTTGATGGAAGTATTGGTGGCCAATGCATTTTTATCCACAGGAATGAGGACACTTGTGCAGGTGACTGAGAGCTGGTGTGAATGGAGAGGGCGTGAGGACCCCAGCGTCGGTCTTCCTAATAGGAAAGTCTCTTTCTCAGACTATTCAAAAGATTTGTGTTTGTTGCTCTGTTTGTTTTTCTTGCTCTGCAACAGTTTTTTCCCCACATGTGGCTGTCAGGGAGGTGGGTGACAAAGCTGAGCCCTGGGCCAAAGTGGGTACGCTGGACTTTTCTAGAGGGAATGGGGCAATGAGCGCCTGCTTCCTGAATACACTTTTTCCCCAGGATCCCGGTATTTGGTGAATTTGTTTAGCTTCTGGGTGGTGGAGAGTGGGGGCGGGGGGTGGGGGAGGAGGGGGAGATTTGACTACCTTATTTTATGGTCAGATTATGAACATTTTGACAGGCTCAAGGCCTGCTCTGCTCTTGGCCCAGGATAATCTTTCTAAAATTCAGATGAGATTACATCAGTTCCTTTCTTTAAAATGTAAATGCCTTTCCTTAGCCTATTAAAAGAAATCTCAAAACTTGAGCATGACCAACCAAGCCTTCCCTATGTGACCCCAAACTCCACTCAGGCTGTGTCTTTTCTTTTTCCTCCACTAACCCCAAACACCTTGCACTCAGGTCAGAGTAGCGTAGACATGTCTCCTTAATCAGAAATGGTTTTCCCGAGTCAATGCCCTTGCTCAAATAACACCCTCTCATTTGCGTTTTGTCTGCCCGGAGAGCTCTTACTTGTCCTTACGTGCCCCACTCAAATGCCGCCTCCTCTCTGTGCCGGACTCCCCTGCTCCTCTCTCCTGCTTCTGCCTGCTTCACCCTGTCCCCACTCAAGGAGAATTAGTCGCTCCTAGGACTGTGATCCCTCGACTACAGCATTTATCATTTGTGCTATGGGGACTTTGTCGTTTCTCCCACATAGCTGTGTACTCTGCAAGAGTTGGAATACTAGCTCCAAAGTTGTTATTTCATAAATATTTGTTGAAATGCATTTGGTCTTCAACAAGCACTAAGTGTACTTCAAAATGTTAGAACTAAAAGAACACAGTTTATCGTAACAGTTAGTTTGTTTTCCTTAAGGCTATCAAATATACTAGTATATAAATTACGAGCTTAGACCTACCTTGGAATTTAACAACTGTCTTCCAAAAGATATATATTTCTTTTCTACACCAGTGATACATCTAATCATCATACAAATACCTATTTTTTTTTCTGAGCTCAGAAAAACTTAGAATGCAGGTAGATTCATTTCTTGGTTGAGACTGTATATCTAGCAGAACTCGGTACTTCCGACAAGGCTGGCACTTGAATATGGATCTCTGAAAAGTATCTGATCAGATGCAATGTGAGCCTGTGTCGCTTGCAGCACAGTGGGTGATGACACGGAAGGCGCTGATGGCGCTGTCATGTGGACGGGAACAGTGGTATTCAGTTCACGTCTGCCGTGGGGTCGGTCACACAACCTCCAATCACAGTATTTTCTAGGCAAGCCGATCTCAAGCCTCGTTGCGTATGGGAATCATGGAGAAGAGGACTTGGAAAACTACAGCCCACAGGCTAAGCCCAGCATGCTGCCTGTTTTTGTAACAATAAAGTTCTTTTGGAACACAGCCCCACCCTCTTATTCTCATGTTGCCTGTGGCTGTTTTCATGCTACAATGGTGGGGTGAATGGTTGCAACAAAGATTGTACAACCCACAAAACTGAAAATATTTACTATGTGGCTCTTTACCAGAAAAGAAAACGTTTGCTGACCCTTGACTCAGAAGTTTCATGTTGGTTTTGTTTTTTAAATAATATAGATGCCTTCCATGGATTAGTAAGTGAAAGGATACATCCTGGTGATTTGCATTTTTAAGAAGCTTCATCCACATGTGAGTCCAATTACAGACGCTTAATTTTTATTTTTCAAGAAGTTATCCATAATCGGGCAAAGCAAATTCTCTCAACACGAGGAATCTCTCTCTAAGGCAAGCACCAGATTTTACTTATCAGTGCATCTGTAATACCTAATGCAGCCCCCGCCATAATTTGATGCGGATAGTGCTTTTGCTAAGTGAATGGGTGAAGGGCAAGCAGTCTTAGATCACAGATGCAACTAGAACTCACTGAAAATCACCATCAATTGCAAGTACCCTCTTCATCCCTGGCCATGTGCCCAATTCCTTTCTAGTGAGATTTCTTTCTTTCCTCAAACTCCAAACTAACCTAGATAGACACAAATGCTACTAATTCTCTGTGGATCTGATACCTAAAAAAATTTCCAAGAGTGTCGAATGATGCATGCCTTGGTCTGCATAAGCATGGTCATCTTCTCATTGCTTGGGACAATCAGGGGGAAAAAAATCAACTCATCATGAGAAATGGTGCAGATGGTATATTTGGCATCACCAGCCTGCATAGATCAGAGATGCATTTATTTACATGACTTTGTTTGCATTGTGACCATTTATCTGGGCCCTTGCTCACATTTAACCTTTTGGAGGGTTGGGAAGGAGTGAGCCATTTTGCCCTTGGGATTGGATGGAGCAAACCCCTTATACAGATGATGTTTGCATTTCCTCCTACCTGCAAAACACTCATTTCTTACAGCAACAGAAAACATTTGGTTATGTTATCTCGTGGGTCCAGGAGGAGTGTGGAATGTGCCAAATTTAAGAGCCATTGCCAAATGCTATGGTTCACATTATGTAGATAGCATGCCAGTGGAACTGGCGCTAACTCGTTGTAGATTCAAGCTTTGGCCTCAGAGGCAAAGGATCCCTGTTAGTCGTTTCCAACTGGGATCATGCCCTTTGCCTTTGGTTATGAGATATCTTTGTGTCTGTGCACAAGCCAGGGCCTGCAGGCATAGCTGATTGACCGCTGTGACTGACCTCTCCCGGGCTAGGACAGTGAGCCCCCAAAGTCTTGCCAAAATGGCCTCAGACCCCAGGAGTGACTTGGAGAGTGCTCACAAATGGCATGGTGCCTTAGAAAGGGCCTGGGGGAACTTGGTTCTAGACCTGGAAGACCACGTGCCGGGGCTGGTCCCTGGAGCTCTCATCTGTAAAATAGGGACAAGTTACTGTCTCTGAGCTTTGCCTTCCTCATCTTTCAGCAGGAGTATAGTCCAAGCTGTCAATGACAGCCCTGCTAATCCATGGACGACACTTGGCACTTTACTGGCACTAAGTAAACTCTCAATGAAAGCTTTTCATTATTACTATTATTGTGGTCATTATTATTGGTATAGGCAGCTTGCTCAATGCCCATTGTGGTTGTGAGGATGGACTAGCAGCTGTTGACGTGCTCTGTGAACGCGCAGAACTCGGCAGGGGTGAGGAACAGTCGTTT
This sequence comes from Hyaena hyaena, assembly GCF_003009895.1. NCBI lineage: Eukaryota > Metazoa > Chordata > Mammalia > Carnivora > Hyaenidae > Hyaena > Hyaena hyaena. The sequence continues at coordinate 1,930,871 of NW_024080971.1, forward strand.
CAGAGGGAAGGAAGGGTAAGTGTTCCTAAAGCCTATCTGTCAGGGCACATTTCAATGTGGCGCCTTGGCCAAGAGTCCCGAATATTATTTTTAAGTTTTTATTTTAACTCCAGTTACTTGACATACAGTGGTTTATTAGTTTCAGGTGTACAATGTAGCGATCCACCACTTCCGTAGGTCACCTGTGCTCCTCGAAACAAGTGTCCTCCTTAATTCCCTTCACCTATTTCACTCATCTCACCTACTTCCCTTCTGGTCACTATCAATTTGATTTTTATAGTTAAGAGTCCATTTCTTGGTTTGCCTGTCTGTCTCTCTTTTTCCCTTTGCTCATTTGTTTTGTTTCTGAAATTCCACACATGAGGGAAATCACATGCTGCTTGTCTTTTTCTGACTGACTTATCTAGCCTAGCACGGTCTTCTCTAGAGCTCCATCTATGTCTTTGCAAATGGCACGCTATTTTTGAAATAAGAAACTACTGTTTATTTTTCCAAGCTCTTGAGAGACCAGTGGGCCATCCATGGGTAGGCGGTTGTTCTGATGTACCATGTATCAGTGAGGAGGTAGCTGATGTGCTGGTGGGAATGTTCCCAAGCAGACCCAGGGTGGGGCCCACGGCTGCCTGGATGGCACTTGCTGCTGCATGTGAGGCAGTCACAGAGGGTCAGGAGGGAGCTGTACCAGAGAAGGCAAGCACGTGAGCCATCCACCCGGAGGAGCATTGAAACAGGGAAACGGCTCCCTGGTTTTGAAAAAGTGTGTTACCTCATTTTGCCTGTGAGCCTCGTGGTGCCATTCAGCAGGCCTCTGTTGCTTTCCTACTGTGCCTAGACCCATACGAAAGGGGCTGTGCTTTGAGGAAGCTGAGTAGAGTGATCTCTGTCCTGGTTGAAACATGAAAAGATAGAAGAAATCAAGGCTGCCCTTGAAAATGATGGGACAATGTGGATGTATTAGAGTCCATTATTTTTTATAAGCACATTGCAACGTTGCTTCATGAGGCAAGATCATTGTCCAGTGTTGCCTACCGCGTTTTCATGAGAAGTCTTAAATGCAATTGGAAGAAATCCCGGATGCTCAGAATGACAGCCGCTGGTCATGATGGTGGTGTCTCAGAAGTTCTGGCACCACATGCCTCATGGCTGAAATGCACCCAGGGGCCCCCCCAGGGCCTTGTTTGCACCACGCAGAAACACTCACCTGGGTCAAGCCATTCAGTAAGTCAGGTCAGTCAATAATACTATCTTGTTCCCACACATCTTACCTGCCTAGTGAAGTTCTAGGCAAATAATAGGTATTAAATAAAACTTGATTAATAACTTGTTAGTAGTAATAACATTATTAGTTATTATTATTAGTTATTAGTTATCAGTTATAATATTAGTTATTAGTTATTATTAGTAATAACAACTTATTATTAGGATAATATATACTATTTGTTAAAGACTTACTAGATTCCAGTAATGTGTTGATTAATATTATCCTCGCAAGAGCCTGATGAGATAGCCAGCATTGTTATCACCATATTGTTAGAGGTGAAGAAATGTAGCCTTTGAGAACTTAACTTGATCAAGGGCATACAGTGAAGCAGTAGAGCTGGGATTCCACCCAGGCCAACAGACTCAGCCTCTTACACCATATGCCAGCCCAACAGACTTGATTTAGAAGTAATGTTCATCTTTTAAAAGAAACAAAATGTTGAAATTGGAGGGGTGTCCGCTTAAGTTGTTTCTTTAACTGATCGAGTTTTAATTTTTGCCTCAACAGATTCTTTTAGGGATATAACTTTGGTAATAACTTAGTAAAAATTATGCAAAACAAGTATTACAGCATGTAGAGCAGGCGCTCAATGATTGGTCTAAGAGTATGAAAGGAAGGAGGGGAAAGGGAGGGAGGGGGAGAGGGAAGAAATGAAGGAGGGAGCAGAGGGAGGGAAGAAGGAGGGAGGAAGGAGGTGGGGAAGATAGAAGGAAGGAAGGGAGGGAGGGAGGGAGGGAGGGAGGAAGGAAGGAAGGAAGGAAGGAAGGAAGGAAAAATATGAGGCTAATTTGATAGTAAAAATAGAAATTGTGTGTGTCATAAGTTCTCATATTTTCTTTCTTTACGCTTTCTACTTTGTTATAGTGTGCTCTTCTCAGAGACTTGGCTGAGTGACCCAGCACTGAGCATAGTTTTATGTCCTCCAGTATCGGGGTGGGGGGCATGGCGCAGAATTACAGCAAAGAAGGAATGATGACCCTGTTCACCCTGGGTGCAACTCCACCCAAGGAACTGAAGGGAAAGCTCAGAGAGGCAGTTCCCTTAAGCCTGGGAGAAGGAGCGAATGACAGCCAGGCTGTCTCATCACCAGTTACGTTTGGGGGGGTTGGATTTTCTCAGCCCTCCGCCGCCCTCTGCCCCGGCAGTCAGGGCACCTGGGGAAGATGGGGGGTTTTCAGCGCTCCGGGGGCACCCCCTGTATCCACACCAGCCACCGCCGCTGTGCAGTAGCAATGCCTGTGGAAGATCACACTGGGATGAAGAACTCCTCGTAAACCCCAGCGATTCCACCTCCACCAGCAGGGCAGACCACACAGAGGGGGGCGAGGCTGCCACGGTGCAGAAGAAGCTGGTGGTGGATGTATCACACAGAGCTGAGAGGCCAGGGAGAGGTCATGGGGGAGGGGGGTGGCAGAAGAGTGAGGCCAAGGAGAGGTCATTTGGGGGCTGAGGCGTAGCCCGCTCTTGGATAGCACTTTGCAGAGGGAATGAATGGTCTCCAACATCTACGACGGTCGCAAGAGAGATGAAAGGGGAGATTTCAGCCTGAGAGAAGGAATCATGGCACTCACAGTTCCCTGAAGAAGAGAGAGAAAAGGGAAGACACCCAAGGACAGATGATTGTCTCTCGGAGAGGTGTTTAGCTGTTCCAGTGGAGAGGGAGGTGTGCGTTGTGGGTAGAGAGAGCACATCTTGTCTATTTCAAAGTGCCCACGCAGTGTCCAGTACCACAGTTGCGGGAGTTAGACTCAATGTAGCAAAAAAAAACCTCTCCTAAAGTGCTTCGAAACACAAGGGAAAGTAGTATCAACCTCTCAAGCAGGCAGAAGGGGGGTAGTGGTGGGTGATGCAACTTGCTAAGTCTTTTTCACAGTTAATTGCTGCCCTAGGCAATTGACAAAAAGAAATAGATAGCTGTTGTGTGTTTCTGTCCATGTTGACTTTGTAGTACAGTTTTTTCCAGAGTGCTGTGGACTGAATTTTGTCCCTAAAATTCATGTTAAGCCTTAAACCCCAATATGACTGTATTTGGGGTAAGGAAGTAATTAAGGTTAAACAGGGTCATAAGGATGGTATCCTGCTCTGATAGGATTAGTGTCCTAATAAGAAGAGATACCAGAGAGCTTCTTCTCCCTCTCTATCATGTGAGAACACCGCAAACAGGCTGCCGTCTGCAAGCCAGAGAGAGCTCTTAGCAGAGACAGCATTAGCTGGCACCTTGATCTTGGGCTGCCCAGAATTATAAGAAAATAGATTCCTGTGTGTAAGCGTGGTGAGTGGTGTTTTGAGCCTGAGCGGACTAAGAAAGCAGAAAAAAATGAAAGGCGTTAAATATCTGCAAGCCCCATCTCTTGTAAAATGTGCTCAGAGAAGATTATAAAGTGAAAGCTGTTTGTAAAACTTTGGCTTTCCTCATGGGGTTGAAGAGTTACCCCCAAATGGTCCCTCTGAGTCCCCAGGTTTGTCTCTATGGGACGCCAACATTTATTTTGAAAAGTCAGGATACATTTTGAAAGTGAAGAGTGCTGTATGGAAAGTAGTGCTATGAAGGCAGAGAGTGAATAAAAGATGAGAAAAGCAACCCCTCCCCTCAAAAAAATGCTACAGAGAGTCGAATGCATGGGCCAACTTTACTACTGAATATCTCCTTTAAAAAATATTCATGTCTCCTAAAACCAACTCCAAACGGGACCATATAAACCCAAACACTAGAATCAGGGGAATTTTCCAGTGAGGGGAGAACATTTTGATATTAGTAATTTAGTTTCCTCATAAGGAAATAAAAAGGAAATTAATTCAATGATTTGTTACAAATAGTTACAAAAATGTACAGTTTCAGAGATTAGTGGGGAATATGTTCGTGCTGGAGGCAGCAATTCTGTTCTGCTAGTGGAGATGAATTCTAGTATTTTACTTGTGTGTGAGGTGGAAGAGGGGAAGGAGAGGCTTTCAGGGTCCCTTCCCCTTGTCCTGGAAAAGGTACAGACATACAGGGAATATATTTCCAGCTTTCTCATCCTATTGTATTTCTGTTTTCTTTTTTTCCCTTATTAATATTTGCTTGAAATATTTCCATCTGTATTGAGATATAATTAACACTAATATTGTGTTTGTTTAAGGCGTACAAGGCAGTGATTTGATGCATTTATATATTGCAATATGATCACAACAATAAGGTTAGTTAATGCATCCATGACCTCACATAGTTACTTCTGTGTGTGTGTGTGTGTGTGTGTGTGTGTGCATCTGCATATGTGGCGAGAGCTTTTCTGATCTACTGTCAATTATATAGTACAATATAGTACAATACTGTTAACTGCTGTCATCATGCTGTACACTGGATCCCAGATACTATTCATTTCAAAGCTGAACGTTTGTACCTTCGGACCACATTCACCCATCTCCCACACCCACCCTGTCCCTAGCAATTGCCAATTTACTGTTTCTGTGATATCAGGTGTTTTTTTTATATTCTTCATATAAGTGAGGTCATACAGTACTTGCCTTTCTCTGATTTATTTCACTTAGCATAATGCCCTCAAAGTTCATCCATGTTGTCGCAAATGACAAGATTTCCTTCTTTTTTATGGCAGAATAATATTCCATTATATGAATAGAATATATATAGGTATCTCACATTTTCTTTAGTCATTCATCTGTTGATAGATAAATCAGTTGTTTTTATGGCTTGGCCTTGACTATTTTTTTTTTTTAAGTGGGCTCCACTCCCAGTGTGGAGCCCAACATGGGGCTTGAACTCATGACCTTGAGATTAAGACCTGAGCTGAGATCGAGAGTCAGATGCTTGACTGACTGAACTACACCAGCACCCCATTGGCCTGGGCTATTGTAAATAATGTTACAATGAACATGGGGCACAGATATCTCTTCAAGATAGTGATTTCATTTCCTTCTTATACATACCCCAAAGCAGAATTGATTAATCGTATGGTAGTTTATTTTTAAGTTTTCCTTTTGAGGAAACTCTGTACTGTTTTCCATTATAGCCATGCCAATTTATATTTTCACCAACAGTATGTGCTTCCTTTTCTTTATATCCTGGCTAGCACTTGTTATTAGTTGTCTTTTTCAGAATAACCATCCTAACACATGGGAGGTGATATCTCATTGTGGTTTTGATTTGCATTTTCCTGATGATTAGTGATGTGATGAGTGTGATAGACCTTTCCATGGACCTGTTGTTGGTCATTTGCATATCTTCTTTGGGAAAATATCTACCCAGGTCCTTTGCACATATTTAATTGGCTTATTTGGGGTTTTGTTTGTTTGTTTAATTTTACTGTTGAATTTGACTTCTGTATATATTTTGGATATTAATCCCTTACCAGATATATGGTTTGCAAATATTTTCTCCCATTCCATAGATTGTCTCTTCATTCTTTTGTTTATTTCTTTTGCTGTGTCAAAGTTTTTTAGCTTGATGTAGTGCCACTTGTTTATTTTTGTTTTTGTTGCCTGTGCCTTTGTTGTCAAATCCAAAAAATAATTGTTAAGGCCAATGTCAAAGAGCTTACTCCCCTATCATTTCTTCTAGAATTTTTATAAGTTTCAGGTCTTACATTTAAATCTTAATCCATTTCAAGTTCCTTTTTGTAAGTAGTGTAAGATAAGGGTCTAGTTCATTCTTTTCCTTTTGAATATCTAGTTTTACCAACACCATTTACTGAAGATACTTTTCTCCATTGAGTAATATTGGCTCCTTTGTCCAATACTAGTTGATCACATAGTATGATACCATATGCATGGGTTTATTTCTGAGCTCTCAGTTCTGTTCCAGTGACCTCTGTATCTGTTTTTATGCTTACTGTTTTGATTACTCTAGCTTTGTAATATAAATTGAAATCAGGAAGTGTGATATATTCAGGTTAGTCCTTTCTCAAGATTGCTTTAGTTATTGAGGGTCTTTCATGTTTCCATGTGAATTTTACAACTTGTTTTTCCATTTCTGTAAAAAATGCTATTCAAATCTTGATAGGGATTACACTGAATCTGTCTATCACTTGGACTAGTATGGGTATTTAAACTGTTACTTCTTTTAATCCATGAACATAATATCTTTTCACTTATTTATGTTTTCTTTAGCTTCTTTCATCAATGTTTTATAGTTTGAAAGTGCACAGATTTTTCACTTCCCTGGTTAAATTTATTCCCAAGAATTTTATTCTTTTTGATGCTATTCTAAATGCTGGGGTGAGGAGGTATCCATTTTGTTTTCAAATAGTTCCTTGTTAGTGTATAGAAATGCAACTGATTTTTGCCGGTTGTTTTGGTTGATGAGAAAAGGAACTGAGAGCTACTGAAACACAAATAAGAGATATCCAAAGAGAAAAAAGAACGAGTGAAATAATCTGCGAAAGATACTGCCAAGAAGGGCCAGAATATCTGTATGGTTCTGGGTAATGAGATGATAGGTCAATGGAGGCTATGAGCAAGCTTTATGCATTCAAAGCTTACATGAACTCTGTGCTCAGGGAAATGAAGAATGAGCTGGTGGTTTGAAAGTAGCTGGTTCCCTAAAAAAAAAGAGCACAGAATTGATGGAGGCCAGAATCTTGTGTCTCTTTGTCTCCTTGTAATAATAAACTTGTTATAATCTTTCCCTTATTTCTTTATCCAAAAACCAATATGGCTGCCCAGAAATCATTTTTAAGCATCTGTGTATAGAGCAACCATTGGCAACATAAAGATTAGTAACATATAGACTCTTTGCTCCAAGGAGGGAACATAGAGAAGTACAGACAGAAATATACACATAGAACACAGCAAGTATCCTGATAGTGATATTCACCATCTATTTCTCTCATGGGCACAGAGAAAGAACATTTAATTCAGTTAGATTGAGCAGCACACTCTTGAACAACCAATGAGTCAAAGAAAAAATCAAAAGGGAAATCAAAATATATCTTGAGACAAACAAAAATGGAAATACAACATACTAAAATTTATGGGGTGCAGGAAAATAGTTCTAAGAGAAGAGTTTATAGCTATACATGCATATATTAAGAAAAAAGTTATATCTCAAAAAAACAACTTAACATTACAAGGAAGTAGAAAAAGAAGAAAAAAGAGAAAAACTAAGCCCAAAGTAAGCAGAAGAAAGAAAATTATAAAGATTGGAGCAGAATCAAATGACATAGAGAATAGGAAAACAATAGAACAAATTTTTAAAAAACGAATAGTTCTTTGAAAAGGTAAAGTTGACAAGTCTTTAGTTAGATTAATCAAGCAAAAGAGTGAGTTCAAATAAAATTGTAACTAACAAAGGACACATTACAATTGATACCACAGAAATACAAAGGATCATAAGAGACAACTATGAACAATTTATCCCACAAACTGGATGACCTAGAGGAAATGGATAAATACTAGAAATACACAACCTACTGGGACCAAATCATAACGAAACAGAAAATCTTCACAAACAATAATGAGTGAAGAGATTGAATCGGTAATTGAAAATCTCCAAGAAAAGCCTAGGACCAGGTTATTTCACCAGTGAATCCTACCAAACATTTAAAGAAGAATTAGTACCAATCCTTCTCAAACTCTCCCCCCGACCCAAGAAAACTGAAGAGGAGGGAACTCTCACCAAAATTATTCTATGATGCTGTTCGCATTACCTTGATACCAAAGCAAAATAAGGACAGTGCAAGAAAAAACTATAGGGCAATATCTCTGATGAATATAGATGCAAAAATTCTCAACAAAATACTAGCAAAGAGAATTCAACAGAATATTTAAAAGATCACACACCATGAGCAAGTAGGATTTTTCCCTGAGATGCAAGGATGGTTCACCATATGGAAATCAATAAAGGTGATATAGCACATTAATAGAACTAAAAATACAATTAATATAATCATCTCAATAGATTTAAAAAATTCTCGATAAAGAAATAAGGGAAAGATGATAACAGTTTATTATTACGAGGAGACAAATAAACTTGGAAACAAATATGCTCATTAAAGGCTCTATACGAAGTCTCCACAGCAGTGCAAAAAAGAAAGATAATTGGTCCTAAGTGATGGGTGGTGGCATGAAAAAGAGTCAGAGAATGGGTGATTTTTGAGATTATTTTAAAAAGATAGGTAGATGTTGGGTTGCTCGACAGGGATGGGAAGGAGGTATTAGAAGCACTACAAGTTGAAAAAAAAATGTTGAGCAGAGGTATGGATCGTGGCGGCATGGAACAGCGCTGGAATGACAGATGTGAGAGGTGAGAAATTTACCATGGGAAGAACAAAAAGAATGGACATAAGTTTGGTGAGAGACAAGGCTAGAGACGAACATGTGTATGTCACCCTAGGGAGCTTGAACTTTACCTCAAAGGCATTGGAGGTCTGTTAGAGGATTTCAAGCAAAAGTGATTTAAGTGGAACTCCTTTTTGTTTTTGTTGTTAAGGAAGATCTCAGTTGATGATTGTGTTCAGGAGTGTTTGACAAGGTGAAGATCAGAGCCTAGTGTCTTAGGAAGAGGGAATAGTGGGAAGAATATGGGATAGCTAAAGATCAGGAAAGGCTAGGGGCATTCACTTTCTTTTTTTTTTAATCTTTTTTTTAAAAATTTTTTTAAATGTTTTATTTATTTCTAGGAGAGAGAGACAGCGTGAGCAGGGGAGGGTCAGAGAGAGAGGGAGTCACAGACCAAAACAGGCTCCAGGCTCTGAGCTGGCAGTCAGCACAGAGCCCGACGCGGGGCTCGAACCCACAAACCGCGAGATCATGACCTAAGCGAAAGTCAGACGCTTAACTTAACCGCATAACCGACTAAGCCACCCAGGCACCCCGTAGGTGCATTCACTTTCAAATGTCCCCTCTCCATAAAGAGAACTTCCCTACTATTTGCACTTTCTAATCTTATACTCTAATAAACTTTTGCCTGCTGCTCAAAAAAAAAAAAAAAAAAAAAAAAACGGCTTGGTTCACAGAAAAACAAACAAACAAGAAGCTACAGAAGAGAGGAGAGTGACACAGGAGAACTTGAAGAGAAAAGACAGCCTGTGGCACTGACCGGATATGCAGACAATGGATGGGGCTCTGGAGACTCCGAGTTTGGCTTGGGTGACTTGGGCGGACAGTTATGCCACTTATGACAACACAAGAGCAGTTTTGGGGATTCGATCAGTGGCGTTTTGTGTGTATTGTTCGGAGGTGCAGGTGGAATTCCAGGTGGAGAGAGTCTAGTAAGCAGTTTGCAGTTTGGGAGCAGGATTTGAACAGAAATGACAGCACTGGTGTCAGCAACATACGGACCAGTAGAGGTTCTGGGAGCGAAAGAGACTACCTAGCGGCAATCTCGTTCCATGCACTGTGAAGTAAAAACAGTACTGAAAATAAAATCCTGGGGTAGACGGAGGGTGTCAACATTTCAGAAACAGGCAAGAGCCAGAGAAGCAACTGCTGATTTTCCACATTTCTAACTGGGAAAGAGAGAAATAAAGTAAGAAGAAACCAGAGAGGTTCAAAACAAAAATGGAAACCTGAAGGAGTTTAAAGCTGACAAATCATTAAGAGGGAGAGGTGGAAAATATTGCAGGGCTAAATACTCTATAAGAGAGATGATGGAACTGGATAAAGAATGGGTAAAGGGGTCCATTGCATACCAAAGGGCGGATGGTACGTCCCGTGAAACTAGAGGAAAGGGAATAAATTGGGGAGAAGGTAGGGAGGACTCCAGAATAAGTTATAAATAAAGAACCAGGATTCTTACCTGTTAACCTATATTTTCTCAATGAAGCAAAAGGCAAAGAACTGAAGGGAGTTGACGGTTGGAAACAAGTGAGAAAATTGGAAAAGAGGCAGAGTGGAAACTTTGGGAATTGGGAGAGGACCTGATCAGGTATAATAGCGAATTGGAGGGGTTCAATGGAACCCCTCACTTCCTTGACGGAAAACACATTTCTGAGTGTCAGAAAAAGGATAGATATTTCCAAAGTACATGAAATCATCTAAATATCCTGTGGAACAGAAACTATATTTTATTTTAATGAAGTATGGAAATCCACAAAGCTTTTATATCAAAATGGAAATAAAAGCCAAGCAAACTTGGGTTATTCTGGGACCGGCATCACTAGGGTCCAAAGATCAAAGACGAGAGAAACAAGTAGCATGGACTGTGGGTAAAAATAGTTATGGTGCCTTTCCCCCTAACAGACAGATAAACAAACAAACAAACAAGCAAACAAACATTACTCCAAGCCTAAGAGTAGCTAGATGACACCGCTGTGCTGGTAGCAAGATAAACTTGCAAGCTGTAACTTCGGGGTGACACAAATTTAAACAGTTTTGGGTGCTTAGCAACTCAACCACAAGAGCCGTGTCAGATGGTGGATGGCCAGTCTGACCCGACACCGAGGGTTTTGTATCCTTTGTAGCAGAAGGACGGAGCAGAGGGTCCTTCCCTGGAGAAGCAGCTGAGTCTTGAGTGGAAGGCCAGAGTCCAATTAAAAAGAGCATTGGATCAAAAGCTCCATTTTCCTTGTCCCAGTAAAACAGACAATGTTCTGGTCGGTCTAATCAGGACAAAAAGACATAAATTACACATTAATCATCAATTTAAAAAGCTGTTTGTAATCTAGTAAGAGAAATGTACTGTCTTGATAGGATTTAAAATTTCTCTCTGAGACCAACATACAATATGATATTAAAAAGCAAAATAGCAGGAAAATTCTCTCTTTTTTTTATCATAATTTTTTTCCAGAAAATTTTTTTAAAGGTAAAAGCAAGATAAAGATGACATCATAATCATTTACTTTATACTATTCTGAAGCTACAGCCAAAGAAAATGAGCAGAAAAGAGAAATAAGAGATAAAATTCTTTTTAAAATCATTTTTTAAAATGTTTATTTATTTTTAAGAGAGAGACAGAGTGCTAGCAAGGGAGGGGCAGAGAGAGAGGAAGACACAGAATCTGAAGCAGACTCCAAGCTCTGAACTGTCAGCACAGAGCCCCATGCGGGGCTTGAACTCGTGAACCTTGAGATCATGGCCTGAGCTGAAGTTGGATGCTTAACCATCTGAGCCACCCAGGCGCCCTGAGATAAAATTCTTGAAGGAAGAAAAGTGATTATTTATAGACAATACGATGGTCTACCTAGAAAACCCATGAGACTAAATTGAAAAATTATTTGAACTAGTTAGAGAGTTTAGAAACATAGTCAGTTACAAAATTAATATACAAAAAGGTTACTACATGCCAGAATTTAATCAATTAAAAGTCCTAATAAAAGAATTCTCGTTTGCTAGAGTATCTAATTTATAATACCTAGGAATAAATTCAATAAAAGTTCTGCAGAAGCTACAGGAAAAACAATTGGAAATTTTCATTGAGGGACATGAGAAAAAGCTGAAATAAATCGACACTGCTACTGTATCCATGAATGGTAGAATATAGCAGTATGAAAATATTATTAGTCCTCAAACAGATGTATTAATTTAATGTGATTTATATACAAATCCCCAAGTGTTTTATGAAACTAGTTAAAATTGTTATGACTTTACCTACACCCATGAGCTTGTTCTCATAAAAGCCAAGAAAAAAACTGGAAAAAAATGGAAATTTGTACCACCAGGGAACTAAAAATTATTATAAATGTACATTTGCACATCATATAGACCAATACAGAGCCAGAAATAAAACTTAGTGTAATGAAGAACTTAGACTATGGCAATGTTGAATTTTAAATTGGTAGAAAAAGGATGGATTATCCATTATGTGGAGCAAGAATAAGTGGTCAGCATTGAAAGTCACATCCTCTCCTAGACCAGTGTAAGTGCCTGTCTGGATTTGCCAGGCTCCACCAGCCTCTGAAACCCAGCCTCCAATGCTCCTTTCTGTCACGCAGGATATACAACAGCTCCAGCACCCACGTTGGATACAGCCGAGTCCGTGGAATCCACCCTCCCCTAGCAGGGCTTGGGTTAAACAGCCCCGAAGCACAAACCCTGATCATTAAAAGAAAAGAGATAGACAGTTGACAGATCACTTCCTCTCTCCTCATCTTCTCTCTGCTCCATCGGACTCAGGCATTGGCTCTGTCAGCCTCTCTGTTGACATCCCGCATGACTGAGCAATGGCTGTGTTTTCCTGTGAAACTCTGGCCGTGCCTGGTAATAATGCACCACTTTTGATTTTCTTTCCTTCTGCCCTTCCTTATTTTCCCTTTCTTCTCACTCTTGATGCCCTGGGATATCTCCCCCCAAACTTTTAATATGTAAGTTTTCCCTCAGGCTCTGCTTTGCAAGGAATTAGGGTTAAGACAGTCTTTCTTTGCACTGCATACTAAAATACATCATGGGTCGATGACACATTACAAACGAAAAACAATGCATAAAAGATGATAAATAGTAGTTTGTCTTTCTATAAACGTGTATGTTACTGAGGTGTGGCAAATCTTTTCAATGCAATAATTTGATGGATTTAACTTTCCCAGTTTTAAACCTCTGCAGGTTAGAAATATCATAAACAAAATTAAGTAACAAAATATGTGAAATGCCTTTGGCAGAAACAGATTAACATATTAATAGATTGGTGTAGGCTTATATATAAAGAGTTCTCACAAGTAAATAAAAATGTACCTCATTAGAAAAACAGACTAAGGGTTGAACAAATAATCCACAAAAAAGAAACACAAATGATCCAAAACCATATGGAAAAAAATATTTAGGCTTACTAAAACCGAGGAAATACAATGAGCGCATATAAATGAGCAGATCTGCTAAGATTGAAACCAAAAGCAGTTCCACAGATCAGAGAAGGCGCATCTGTACTTTTGCAGACTACTAGGAAGTCTGTAAATTGCTACATTCTTTCTGGCACTATGTATCAAAAGCTTTAAAAGTGTTCTTATCCTTTAAACCAAATCCACGTATAAAAATTTATGCTAAATTTATGCTAACGAAATAACCAGAGATCTAAGACCTATCTGGAAGTACATTCAGAGTCACATGATTTATAATAAACAACTAGAAGCAAGGTAAATACCAAAGAAAGGGACTATCTAGATACATTTTTGTATATTAATAAGATGGGATTCTCTGTACCTGCTTTAAATTATGCTTTTGAAAATATGGAAAGTTGTGGGGAAATGTTCTCAATATAAAAATATAAAGATGCTTATAAAAGTAATGAAAAATAAAATTTTAAAAAGAAAACAAAGGACTGCACAATATATGTAGCTCTTTTCTCTCCTTTTACATCTTCTCCAAGACAAAACGAAACTAAACTCAACAAAAACTAGAAGCACAAACATAAAAAAAATTAGTGGTGAGTCACTCTGGGTTTTTTCGTAGAATAATTTTTGCTCTCATAAGCCTAAGATATTATTTTAAAATGATTTTGGACCATGGACCTAAGTGTAAAACATGAAACTATGAAAATTCCAGAATAAGACATAAAACCAAATCTTTGGGACCCAGAAGCAGGCAAAGATTCCTTAGGACATAAAAATCTCAAACCACAAAGAAAAAAATAGGTGACAATTGGACTCCATCAAAATTTAAATTTTGCTTTCAGAGGATACTATTAAGAAATGAAAAAGCAAGCCAGATGAAAGAAAGATACGTTCAATGCATGTAATAGGAAGGTTATATGAAGAACCCTTAGAACTCAATAAGAAGAAAATCTGATTTTGAAAGTAGACAAAAAATTGAACAAACGCTTTACAAAAGGAGATCTGCAAATGGCCAATAAGCACAAGAAAAGATGGCCAAAATCATTAGTTACCTAGGAAATACAAGTTAAAACCACAATGAGAGGCTCCTTGGGTGGCTCAGTTGGTTAAGTGTCTGACTCTTGGTTTAGGCTCAGGTCATGACCTCATGATCCATGTTGGGCTTTGCGCTGAGCATGGACCTGCTTGGGATTCTCTCTCTCTCTCTCTCTGTCTCTGTCTCTCTCTCTCTCTCTCTGGCCTTCCCCACTTGTGCTGTCTCTGTCTCTCTCAAAATAAATAAATTAACTTAAATAAAATAATAGTAAGTATTGACGAGGGTGTGCAACACCCAGACCTCTCATTTATTGCTGTGGGGATGTGAAATGGTGCCACTACTTTGGAAAACAGTTTCTTAAAAAGTTAAACATATCCCTGCCATACCACTAGCTGTTCTGTTCCTAGGTATTTGCCGCTAAGAAATAAGAATATATGCCCCCACAAAATATTGTGTACAATGTTCATGACCATTTATTTGAAATAGCCTCAAAGTGGAAATAATCCATGTCCATCAACAGGGGAATAAATAAGCAAATAGTTGTACATTTATACCATTGAATATCACTTAGCAATTAAAAAAGTGAATTGCTGATATGCACACCAATATGAATGAATCTCAAAGTGACTTTACTATGTGAAAGAAGCCAGTTACAAAGAACCACATACCATGTGACTATATTTCTATAACATGCTGACAGATGCATCCTAATCTAAAGTGGTGAGAAACGTAAATGGCTTCCTGTGGCCAGGAGTAGAGGGAGGGATGGAGAGATAAGGGACACACAGTAATTTGGGGGGATTATGTTCCATATCTTGATAGTGGTGGAAGTTTCATGGATACATACATTTGTCATACTCATTAAATTGTACACTCTAAATGGATTTAGTTCATATATGTTATATATAAAGAAAATTAATAAAAAGTTTTCTTCCTGTGTCCTTTGCTGGATGAAATCTACCCGATATTGATTACTCCTTTGCTTATTGTCTTTTCTCCTCCTTAATATTATATTGTTATAATAGACTTAGGGACACAACTATAATTGCTTCTGTGTGTTGTGTGTGTGTCTGTGTGTAAGAAAGAGAGACGGAGAGAGAGAAGCAGGGAGAGCCCACATGACAGAGAGGGGAGTGAAACTGAAGAAGATGCTAGCAGGTTTTTGGTGGTGAGAAAATTCCAGAGACATGAAATCCAGAATCCAGATGGAGGCATGTGACTTGCAGTAAGGTAGAGCCCTGGGAATCTGAGGTGGACACATGAGAGTCTGAAGCAGCCACATCTGATGACCTCAAATGTTCCACAGCATGAAGTGACATGTTCTGAGAGAGGGTCCTGGCTGGGTGGGAGGTTGAGGAGAGCAGGATGTACTATAGACATCAACAAGAGATAGAAAAAGGAGTCAGTTGAAACAAGAGAGGGTCAAGGAAGGAACAGAAAATTCTAGACCAAGAGGAGCCCTCTCTGTGTTCACAGTCGGTTTTCAGACTTTATCTTCTAGGATGTGCTTAAAGAACAACACGCTGCTGACCATTGATTACCATCCCCTCCTCAATTGCTCATCCAAATCTCATAAACATTTGGCAAATGTCTAGGCTTTCACTGTGAAGAAATTAGAAAGTGGAGGTACTTATGCCCTGATCATTGGCAAATCTTCTTCTTCTTCTTCTTTTGTTTTATTTATTTCTGAGAGAGAGAGAGAGCGAGCAGGGGAGGGTCAGAGAGAGAGGGAGACACAGAATCTGACACAGGCTCCAGGCTCTGAGCTAGCTGTCAGCACAGAGCCTGACGCGGGGCTCGAACCCACAACCCATGAGATCATGACCTGAGCCGAAGTCCAACGCTTAACCAACAGAGCCACCTAGGCGCCCCGAATTGGCAGATCTTCTTAAGCATCACGATGGAGACATGATACTCAGGATGGAGATCTGTCTACAGCAAACAAGCCCCCCATCTTCCCTTACAAAAGGATTATACTATTTTGCATATAATATGTCCCTTAAAGAGTCTTTGCTTTTTACTGGTATGGTAAGAATGTAGTCCTGCTAAGGAGAATCCTTTGTGCCTGCTAAGTGGATTGTGACATTGGAACAGTGGCTGAGAAGATCTATATGCCAAAAATTTTATTCTGATGACTTTGGTCTGTATCATCAGTCTTAGATAATCGTGCTGTAGCAGACATGACTTTCTTCCGGAGGCCGACTGTTAGAATGCATGACATAATAATGCAGTGATCAGTCTGACCGAGACTGCCTGGAGGTACAAATTCACAGGTTCCTATCACTACTGTTGAATGGTACATCAACACAGCATTTGGAGGTGAGCAATCAATCCCAAAATATAGTGATAAAACTAACACCCAAGGAAAACAAACATTTGGATCTTTGGGTCTCTATAAAGAAGGCAATTAACAGATTATAAATGGGATAGGCTTCTGATGTTTTAATTTAGGGCATCAGAATTTCAACTTATGTCTCTTATACTCATCACTGCATCACTATTGAGGCTACAGAAAGATTTCCCTCCCACCCTAACTTTACTTCTATTTTTAAAAAACTAGGTAGAAAATTTATATATGGTATTGTTGAATGATACTTTCCAAATATGAGTATCTGATCTCTCTGTGATTCATTGTGCACTGAATGGCCTTAATTGCCAAGATAGCAAAAAAAAAAAAAAAAAAGAGCGCCCTTACTATTTTGTGTTTGATCACAGTTGTGGAAGAACCAAAAAACTAAAAAATACTGGTTTCAGGAGAGAATAATTAGCAAATTAATTAATTAAGGTCTGTTTAAATTTTTATTTTCAAGGTATTTATTGGCCTTGACTAAAATATTATATTTTTAAAGCTTATTTTTTTATTTTGAGACAGAGACAGTGTGAGAGGGGGAGGGACAGAGAGAGGGAAAGAGAGAATCCCAAGCAGGCTCTGTGCTGGCAGAGGCTTGAACTCACGAAACTGTGACAGCGTGACCGGAGCCGAAACCAAGAGTCAGATGCTTAACCAACTGAGCCACCCAGCTCCCCTCGAATATTTTATTTTCATTCTCTTAAAGGGGCAGTGAGACTATCAAGGAGAGGCACAGTTATTCGCTGGGAGGGCATGGAGTCCCTCAGAGGTGGCTGTGTTCTACCCTTTTTTCTTTCTTTTTTTAAGCTAACAAGGAGATTGGAAAATCTAAAATACTAAGGATTAGGAAGCGGAAAGAAATAACCAAGGGGCCTCTAGAGGCTTCAGATCCAGGATACACAATGGGGAATTGAGTCTGGAAAGCCCTGAGGGTTTTACACACATTCCATTTAATCCTCACAACTCCCTGAGGTAGGGTTTATTATTGTCCCTATTTATCAGATGAGAAAACCGAGGCATAGAAAGAGTAGGTACTATGTGCCTATTCACAGAGCTAGTAAGTGGGTAAATAAGGACTTTCATCCCTATGATGTGACCTGAAATTCTTAGAGGTGTATTATAATTAGGTACTACAGCAAAAGTAGTTAGCATGATGTCCTTCCATTAATAGATGCTCAAAGGGTGTCAAAATACGTTAGGTAGTATTAACTTATTTGGATTTCATAGTAAGACAAAGTCAGCTGGTATTTATAAGTTTCAAGGTCTCAAGCCAATAAGAAATGATAATCTTTAAACACAGCAAAAGCAGGAGACGGAGAAACGTGTTCTTTGTTCTTCCCTACTGTAGTCAGCATGGTTGATACAGGACCCCTATTCTGTAACCCAAGTTACGAAGGTGTGGGGCAGGGAGAGGCAGGGAGGATAGGCCACGTCCATCAGTCGCATAGAGACGGGACCTCAGCTCTTTGGTTTGCCCTCCCAATTTTATTTTATTTTATTTTTTTACAAATAGTTTATTGTCAA